>NW_005842545.1:361969-367047 GCF_000455745.1 Alligator sinensis
GAGGGGCAGGTGCCTCTGGACAGGCTCTGGTGGTAACAGCATGGAGCTGGGTTTGCTGGCGGCACAAAACACTGCCTCAGATCCACCCCATGCCCTGGTGCCTGGACACCCCCCAGCACCAGCAGGCATCTGTGTATGCACCCTGTTGTTTTTTTTCCCCACCCTACCTCGTCTCCCCTCTGGACAGACCCCAAGCCCTGGCTTTCCAACCTGCATGCCTGCCCCACCCCCGACTTACCTGTATCTAGCTGCTGGACCAGCTCCCATCACCCTGCCTGGCTGTATGACTGGCCCTCCCCCCAACCAAGCCCTTTGAACTTCACCTTAATATCTAAGTTTCTCCCATTCTATGCCTCTGTGAAGCTTCTCCCACTGCTCCTATGTTGTTTGCCAGGCTCCCTGGCTCTAAGCTCCACCCCTAACACCTAAGCACCTCCCCTCACTCCTAAGCCAGTCCCATTCACTACTCTTCAATCCCACCACAACACCTAGCCTAGGCCTCTCTCACTAGTCCCTCTCTGTACCCACAAGAAGCTGCTCCCACTACCTGTAAGGTACCTGCCAGGTGCCCTGGCTATAAGCTCCTTCCATCACATTTTAAGCCCCATTCCCAGTCCCCTTAAAGCCTGTCCCCAATATCTAAGCTTTTCCTGTCACTTAAACCTTGCTTCTAACACACAAGTACCTGTCATCATCAAAGCCTCTCCTATCATTCTAAAGCCCTGCCTCCAGCCTTAAGCTCCACCCCTAGCTGGTGATTGTCGTTGACCTCTACTCCCCGCGCCCCCACAGGTGAATGAGGAGACAGGGAACCGTCGCCCCGTGATGCTGACGCTGCTGCGGGCGCCACGAGCTGGGAAGGGCAAGAATGGGGCTGAATTGGAGCGGGCTCTGGACGAGAGCAAGGAGCCCGAGGCGGGTGCCAAGGATGATAAGGGGCCAGGTACAGCAGGAGTGAGGGGCACTGTGCAGCATGGAGGTGCTGCAGGTGGGGCTGAGGGGCACTGTGGGACTATGGTGGAGGCTGTGGTTCAGGAATGATGCAGACTGGGGGATGAGGGGTACTGCAGGTTGAGACTCAGGTATACCAGGTCCTGTGGATTGGGAGTGAGGGGCACTGTGGGGCAAAGCGGGGGGGGTTAGGGATTAGGAGCAATGAAGGGTTGTGGGGGAAGGCTGAGGGTCAAGAGCAAGGGACACCATGGAGTGATGTGAGGCCTGCGGGTCAGGAGTGAGAGGTACCGCAGGTCATGTCTCACCCCCCTGTTCCCCTCACCAGAGGCGTTGCCTGCCCCATCCAGCCCCACACCAGTCCCAACTCTGGGGGAGGTGGCAGCAACAGAGGCGGCGGGGGTGGGCGAGGAGCTGCTGCAGGGGCTGCCGGCAGATCTGGCGCCTGTGCTGCTGCGGGCCTGTGCCTCGATGCTGGCGGTGCCAGTGGACCCTGACACATTGCACGCCACACTACGTCTCTGCCTGCGCCTCACACGGCGCCATGCCCACGCCCTGCTCTTCGCCGAGCTCCGCAGTCCTCGCACCATCTTGGGTCTCACCCAGAGCTCCGGCTTCACTGGCTTCACCCCCCTCGTCACTCTGCTGCTGCGCCATGTCATCGAGGACCCCACCACGCTGCGCCACACCATGGAGAAGGTACCTGTCCCTCCTCACCCCTGGGTACCATTTCCTCCTTCCAGCCATGCTATGGAGAAGGTACCCATACCCCTCCACCCCCGGCACTGCCAATACTGCCCCCCATCCAGCTATACCCTGAAGAAGGTATGGGCACCTTTATATAGTCTCTTGTACTCCCAGTCAAGTCATAGGCACCCCCTCCCCCCAAGACAGTGTGGAGATGTTCAATGAGGGCGAGTGGAAAGTCCCTTGCTTAGGGTGGAAGAATCCCATGCACCTGGGGACCAACTGGCTAAGCAGTGGCTCTGCAGAAAAGGACCTGGGGATTAGAGTAGGCAATAAGCTGAAAAGGAGCCAGCAGTATACCCTTGTTGCAGAGAAGGCTAACGTCATACTGGGCTGCATTAGTAGCCAGCAGATCAAAGAAAGTAATTTTTCTCCTCTATTCAGCATTGGTGAGGCCACATCTAGAGTACTGTGCTACAGAAAGGATGTGGACAAGTAGGATAGAGTCCAGTAGAGGGCAACAAAAATGGTTAGGGGGCTGGGGCATGTGACTGAGCAGAGGTTGAGGGAACTGGGCTTATTTAGTCTGGAGAAGAGAAGACTGAGGCGGGGGTTTAATAGCAGCCTTCAGCTACCTGGAGGATGATTCCAAAAAGAATGGAGTAAGAGTGCTCCTTGTTCTGTCATTTGCCACCACTGAGAAATCAATGGTCTGAAGTTGCAGCAAGGGAAATTTAGGTTGGATATTAGGAAAAAATTTCTCATTAGGAGGGTAGTGAAGTATGGGAACAGGTTATACAGAGAGGTTGTGGAATCTCCATTCTTGGAGGTTTTCAAGCCCCGGCTAGACAAAGACTTGGTTGGGATGAGATAGTTGGGGATGATCCTGCTTGGAGCAGGGGGTTGGACTAGATGACCTCCTGAAGTCCCTTCCAACTCTCATTTTCTGTGATTCTAAGGTACTTGTAGCCACCTCTGGGTACCACCAGCACCCCCCTTCCAGTCAAGCCATGGTGGGGCTCAGAAGGGCTTCTTGTAGCCCCTAGTCATGCCATGGTGAAAGTGTCCATAGCTCCCCTCGTCATTGCTAGCACTGGCCTCCTTAGCCTCAGAGTGAAAAATGTATAGCCACGATACCCATATAGCACCCCTCAGCCAGGCCATGGTGAAGGTACCTGTAGCTCCCAAGGCACCAGTAACACCCCCTTTCCTAGCCATGCTGTGGAGAAGGTATCTATACCACCCCCTTTCCACTGGGGATTGCCCCCCTCCAGCCACAATATGGAGTAGCTACAGGCATCTCATGCAGTATACTGTACCACCTGTCAGGTCATGGTGAAAGTACCCATTGGCTGCCTGGGCATTGCCAGCACTACCCTTTCTCCTCCCCACCACCCACTGCCATAGTATGCAGGAGGTATAGGCACCCCGTACAGCACACTGTAGTCATGTCGTGGAGAAGGTATCAATCTTCCTTGCGCACTACCCCGTGGAAGAGGTACCCATACTGCCCTGGGCACCCCATACAGCACTCTGTATTCCCCAGCCTGGCTATGGTGTAGGTACCTGTGCAGGTCCCCTGGGCACCCCCAGCCAGACTATATAAAGAAGGTCCCCTAAACTCTCCTGGGCACCACCTCCCAAGGAACCTCCAGTACCATGGGGAAGGTGCACCCAAGTACCCATTAGCTCCATGCCCAGCCACGTCATAGAAAACTTACGGGCATCCTGTACACTTAGTCATGCCATGGAAAAGGTACCCATAGACATGCCCCCATAGACGGAAGAAAAAAAAAATTGAGAGGGCCTGAGCATGTGCGCATGTGTGTGCAAGCCCTCCCCCCCCCCCCCCCCCCCACCCCCCCGAGCTGTGGCTCATGCAGGGGGGGGGGCACCTCTCACTGCTGCATGCACCCAAGGAGGGCACAGGGGGGCATGTGCCCCCAGATCTGTGTGGGGCAGGTCAGGGTGCTGCTGGGGCCAGGGCTGTGCCAGGTTCTTCCCAGCGGGGGGCTGCACTCAGGGTGGGCAGCAGCAGCTCTGGAAAGGGGAGTCAGGGGGACTATGGTGAATTTTGGGTTGGCTGCAGCCTGGCACTGCCCCAGCCTGCAGTAGCAGTCTGCCCAGCCCCACACAGATCCCAGGGCACATGCCGCCCTCATGCCTCTTGGGGTGCATGTAACAGCAGGAGCCATGCCCCCCTGATGAGCCATTTGTGGCTCAGTCCCTCTCCCTGCCAGCTGTGCATTGTCTGCCCCTCCCCTAGCCTCAGGCTGCCCCAGCCCCACTCCCTCCCTCACCACTGCCTGCCCACCCCCCACTGCAGCCGCCGGAAGTCCATGGCCAGGCTGCCTTGCGGCCCTACCACTGCCCCCTGTTTGGGGGAGCTAAGCCCCATTAGCACACCCCTTCCTCCGCCTATCCCTGTCCCCACTGCCCAGCAGTGCCCCCTCAGCCACAGTATAGAAGAGCTGCAGGCAGTGCACAGTATGGAAAAAACACCTGTATAACTTTCCAAGCAGTCCCCAGCCATAGCCACACCATGCAGAAAGTACCTGTACCCTCATGGGCACTACCTCCCAGGCACCCCCAGTACCATGGAGAGGGCACAGGCCAGGCACCTACCAGCTCCACCCTGTAGCTGGGCCATGGATAAAGTACCCATACCCAATACCCATCACCTGCCCCACCTCCCCAAGGAACTCCCTTTGGCAAACCCTAGCCATACCACAGAGAAGGCCCCCTTACCTACCCCCCAGGCATCGCCACCCCCAACCACATGAAGGAGAAGGTAAAGATACCCAGTCCCTTCTGGGTACCCACCCGCCTCCAGCTCCACCATGGGGATTGTATAGGCATCTGGTATCTTCCAGCCACAGCATGGAGAAGATACGGGGACCTTACTGCTGTTTGTCATGCTCCAGAGGAGATGGGACTCCCCCGTCCCCCTATACTTCTCCAGGCACCCCTTGCCCCCTCATAGTCATACCCCAGAGAGAACCCCTCTGTATAGCTCCATGTTCCCCCTGCCCCTACAGCTACACCCCAGAAGAGATGAGATCCCTATGCACAATTCCATGTACCTGCCCACCTGCCCCACCCAGCCCTACACACACTACATGCTATACATGTGCGCTGCAGTGCTGAGAAAGGACCCAGGTGTCTGGGGCTCCTATCCTGTCCCCTTTCCACCACTCCCCCCAGCCTGTTCCACCCCTCCTCAGCTCTGGGATAGGCAAACCCAGGCATTCTGGTCCCCCCCTTACTCCCCATGCCTAGCTCTTGTGCTGTGCTATGGAGGAGGTGTTTCCTGTACAGCCCCAAGCATACCCCTGACCCCAAGTCATGCTGTCTAGGAGGCAGGGTCTAATCTGACCCCCACCCTTGTTTTGCCATCTAGGAGGCGAGGCTCGGTCTCCCCCCCCCCCCCCCCCCCCGGC
>NW_005842545.1:367078-369599 GCF_000455745.1 Alligator sinensis
GGAGGTAGGGCCTGGCCTGATTGCACCCCGCCCTGCCCCACCACCACCTCTGGTCTCCCCTGCAGGTGGTGAGATCGGCAGCCACGAGCGGGGCGGGCAGCACTACGTCGGGGGTGGTGTCGGGCAGCTTGGGGTCACGCGAGATTAACTACATCCTGAGGGTACTGGGCCCAGCTGCCTGCCGTGATCCTGATGTCTTCACTGAGGTGGCCACAGCCTGCCTGCGCATCGCCCTGCCTGCACCCCGTGGCTCTGGCACTGGTAAGCCCCACCCTCATCCTAGCCCCACTCACAGCCCCTCCCTAACTGCCCCCTGTGACTCCAGCACTGTTCAGCCCTGCCCCCAGCTCCATCTGCATACTTGTGTTTACCTCCCTGTGACTTTGGTATCAAGTCCCCCATAGTCCTAATGCCACCCACACCCCTTCCTTGCTGGTAACCCCTGCTCCACTGACCATGAGTGAAGGGGGGAGGTTGGAGGCCCCAGATGCCTGTGTACCAGCCAGCGCCTGTCTCCTGTACAGCCTCAGATGACGAGTTTGAGAACTTGCGTATCAAGGGCCCCAACGCGGTGCAACTGGTGAAGACGACACCACTCAAGCCAACCACCCTGCCCAGCATCCCTGACCCCATCAAGGAGGTCATCTATGACATGCTCAATGCCCTGGCTGCCTACCACGCCCCTGATGAAGGTACTGCCCACAGTCTAGGCTCCATCTCCTTGGGTTAAGCCCCACCCTTTAGATTTAGCCCCACTTCATCGAGGGGGTCATCTATGACATGCTTAATGCTCTGGCCACCTACCATGCCCCTGGGCTAGGCCCTACCTATCCTGAGCTAGGCCTTGCTCCCTGTCTGGCATCTTTGACCACATCAAGGAAGTCATCTGGAATATGCTTAATGCCTTGGTTGCCTACCATGCCCCTGAAGAAGGTACTGCCCCCCTGGGCTAGGCACCCCCACCCTCCACAAGGAGATCGCCTAGAACTGGTTCTCAGCCTTTTTTGTAGTGGGACCCATTTGTCAAGATTGATGGCTTCTTGCAACCCACACCTCTCCAGGCCATGCTGTGGCCTCTCACTTCTAATCAGGAACCCCCCCAGCTGCCCCTATTCTGCTTGGGGCGGAGCACAGTGTCTGTAGTAGCTCTGGCTCATTGTGGGCGGCAGCAGAGCGAGTCCAGCCTGACACTGGCTGAAGGGAGGAAGAGGGGAGGCCTGTGGCGCCCCTCCCCTGCCCCCCCTCCCCCAGCAGTCTCCTGGCCAGCCCCTGCCATGAGCACAGGCACCAGCCCTGCAGCTGCCTCCTACGCTTTCCCCCACACTTGCTTGTGACCCTTTGAAATATTCTTACAACCCACTTTTGGGTTGTGACCCACGGGTTGAGAAACGCTGGCCAAGAACATGCTCCAGGTTCTGACTTGGCTGCACCTCCCCGATGGAGATTGTGGCTCCAACCCACTGAGCTAGGCCCTCCCCCCACAACCCTCAGTCCAATCAAGGAGGTCACTTCTGACTGGCTACGTACTTTGGCCACTGGCCCTGCCCTCAACTTTGGCTCAAACCCCTGTTCCCCCCAGGGATCCACTCTATGCCCAAGCCTCATCTGGTCACTTTCCCTGGCTTGGGTCCCATCATCTGTGTCTGTCCCTGTCCCATCCTCCACCCCCCCCCAGTTCTGCCCCCCACATTCCTTTCACCAGGGACCCTCCCTCTGAGGCTGAGCTTGGACCCACCCTCACATCCCAGCTGTATCCTGGCCTCTTCCCCCCCCCCCCCCCCCCACCCCCCCCGCGGGGCCACCCCCCCCCCCCAAAACCCCTTGGATGGGCCAAGCACCCATTAAGCCTGCATGGCCCACAGGGGAGAAGGTGGAGGCACGGGCAGCAGTGCCAGTACAGGAGCTGAGCCAGCTGCTGTCAGACGTGGGAGATGACCTAGATCAGCAGCTGCGTGGCTTGGCGCGGCCCCCCAGTGACTTTGAGCCCCCACCTGGCTTTGCCCTCAACGTAAGTGTCGGCAGCAGAGGGGTGGGATAAGAGATTTGGGGGAGGGTAAGATGGGCAAGGGTGTGGGGTAGTGCCTGGGGGCTGAGATGGACAGTAGGTGGGAGGAGTCAAAGGGCTGAGATTGGCAGGGGCTGAGGTGGGTGGCTGATTTAAGGTGGAGGCTTGGGTTCAGTAGGGGTAGATCTTCCATCTATTCCTATTTACCTATCCCCAAGGGGTAGCAGCTGGGATGATATTAGGGAGTCTGGGGGCTGGGATGGACAGGGAGGCTGAGATTTGGCAGGGGATAGAGGAGGGACTTGGGGTCTGATGGAGATAGATGAGGGACTTCCAGGGGGTAGCAGTGCGGGGGCTGAGGGCTGACAGGGTACATGGGAGACTCCTAGCGGGTAGCATTAGGGAGCTGGGAGCGTAAGTGGGATGTAGTGGGGCTAAGGTCTAGTGGGTCAGCTGTGGGGCCTGAGGGCTCATGGGTAGATCAGAGGTTCCCAAGGGGCAGCAGCAGAAGGTTGG
>NW_005842545.1:369660-370848 GCF_000455745.1 Alligator sinensis
GGGGGGCCAGCAGGGGTAGATGCTTCTAGAGCATAGAAGGAAGGGTGTGGTATATGGGGGGGTTGGGGCTGAGGCCTGGTGGGGCAGTTGGGAAGAGGGGGGCTGTGGGTTGAATTAGGTGGAGCCAGGGGGTAGTGGCTAGGGGTAAGCAGGAGCAAATGGGAGGCTTCCAGGGGGTAGCAGCAGGGGTAGGTGAGGGTCTGAGTGGCTCTTGGGAAGAGGGGGGCTGTGGGTTGAATTAGGTGGAGCCAGGGGGTAGTGGCTAGGGGTAAGCAGGAGCAAATGGGAGGCTTCCAGGGGGTAGCAGCAGGGGTAGGTGAGGGTCTGAGTGGCTCGCAGGGGTTCCAGGCAGTAACAGCAGGAGCAGGGGGTACTGGTGGGGGCATATAGGGGGCTGGGGTTTAGCAGGCCCAGGATGGGGTCTTCCAGGGGGTAGCAGCAGGGGGCATATGGAGGGTTGGGGCTGGGGAGGTCCTGGCAGGGTGGCTGACGGCTTGTGGGGGGGGGGTCTGGAGTTGGTAGGGGGCTGCCAGGGGGTTGGGGAAAGATTCCTGAGGAGTAATGGCTGGGGGCTGGCAAGGGCAGATGGCGGGCCCCAGGGGGTTGTGGTAGGGACATCAGGGCTTGGTCGGTGGATCTGGGGAGCTGTGGGTTACTTGCAGGGGGCAGATGAGAGCAGATAGGAGATGCTGGGGGATACTTGAAGGGCTCTTGCTCTGACACCTGCCCCCTTCCTGCCTCACCCCAGACCCAGGTGTTTGGAGCAGACGGGTCAGCTGCTGAGACACCACCCAGTGTGACGCCCCAGGGCGAGGGTGAGATCCTGGCTGGGCAAGGGCAGATTGAGGGGGGGTGGTTCCCTGCCCCTCCCCACAGCTTGAGGGCAGGTGGCACTGGGGTAGGGGCAGAATGAGAGGGATGTGCCTGCCTGGGGTGGCAGGGAGCCTGGACACAGGTTCCCTGACACCAGGAAATGGGGGTCAGTGCCTGGATGCTGGGTTTCTTTGCTTGGGGATAGGGAACACCTAGGTCCTGGTTTTCTTCCCACCCCCTTTGTCCCTAAACACTGGGGTCCTTCAAACCTTCCCCCGCTCCCCTGTAGACACCTGGGTTTCTCTTCCTCTCTGCCCTCCCCCAGGCACTGCCACAGATGAGAGCAGAGACGGGCGCAAGGACAAGGAGGGTGAG
>NW_005842545.1:370879-382482 GCF_000455745.1 Alligator sinensis
CCGGGCACGGGGGTCACGCCCACTGCTGCCTACCTCCACCATCCTGCGTCTGCTAGCAGAGCTGGTACGCTCCTACGTGGGTATTGCCACCCTCATTGCCAACTACAGCTACTCCGTCGGCCAGTCCGAGCTCATCAAGGAGGCGAGTCTCTGCTCCTGGATGCCAGGGTTCCCTGTTCCTGAGTTGGGGTGCAGATGGTGGGGTTCTTTGGTAGGGGAGGAGGGAGTTGGATGCTGGGGTTCCTTGTTCCTGCGGAGACCTGGATGCTGGGGTTCTCTGGAACGAGGGGGGCAGACTTTGGGGGCTTATCATTAGGTTGCGGGGGGAGGGGGGAAGATGCTGGTATTCTTTGCCACGGGAGGCTGGACTCTGGGATTCTCTGCCCTGGGGGTCCCAGCTGTCATTGGTTTCTGCTGGGGAGGGTGGGGGCAGGCAGGGGCTGGACATCAAGGCTTTCTGGGGAGCCTGGACACCTGAGTTGTCCTTCTACTCTGAATGAGTAGGGTTCGCTGTGTCAGAATGGGAGGTTGGGAGCTTGGCCTCCCTTAAACTCTGCAAAGGGCAGCAGAGGGCTGTTAGCATTTGAGCCAGGAGGGGACCAGGCACCTGGATACACGAGTTCTCTGGAGGGGCAGCAGGGCCTTGGGGCTTACAGTGGGGGGTGCCTAATGCCCGGACACCTGGGTCCCAACTCCTCCTCCCATGCAGGATTGTAGTGTGCTGGCCTTCGTCCTGGATCACCTGCTGCCACACTGGCCAGCGGCCGAGGACAAGGACACGCCAGCTCTGGCACGGCTCTTCCTGGCCAGCTTGGCAGCTGCAGGCAGTGGCACCGATGCCCAAGCTGCCCTTGTCAGCGAGGTCAAGGCTGCGCTGGGCCGTGCCCTGGCCATGGCTGAGAGCACCGAGAAGCATGCCAGGTGTGCCTGGATGCCAGGGTTCCTTGCAGCCCAGTGTGGGGAGCGACTGGCAGACACCAGAGTTCTAGCCCAACCCTGGGGGGGCTGGAACTGGGGCCCTAGATGCCTGCATTTCATTCCAGTCTGGGTTGGGAGGAACTGGGGCCCTAGATGCCTGCATTTCATTCCAGTCTGGGTTGGGAGGAACTGGGGCCCTAGATGCATGGGTTCCATCCCAGTTCAGGGGGGATGAGCTGGGGGCCCAGACTCCAGAGCTGCTTCCAGCAGGAGTGTGTGGGATAGATACCCGAGTTCCAGCCTGGCCTGTGATCATGGGATTGGGACCAAGAATCTTGGGTTCCATCCCAGCCTGAGGAGGTGGGGGTGGGGTTGGAGCTAGGGACCCAGTACACTTGGGTTCTCTCTTAACTCAGAGCTGTGTAGCCCAGATGCCTGAGATCCTTCTTGATTTGGGAACATCAGGGCTTGGACACCTGAGTTCCAGGTGGAAGAGGAGGGGCTGTATTTGGGTGTTTAAGCATCTGAGTTTCCTGCTGGGGAGTGTGGCAAGGGCAGGGCATTTGGACGCCCCAGTTCCTGGGAGGGGGTGTGGGTGCTTAGACACCTGGGTTCCTGGTGGCATGGGGGTGGGGCCCAGGCATTTGGACACCTCAGTTTCTAGGAGGCTCAGGGCCTGGGCTCTCTGGGAGGCTGATTTCCTGGAGTGAGGGGTGGAGGCCCAAGCACTCGGACGCCTGGGTTCCCTGACCCCCTTGGTCCTGCAGGCTGCAGGCAGTGATGTGCATCATCAGCACCATCATGGAGTCGTGCCCATCAGCTTCAAGCTTCTACAGCAGCGCAGCTTCCAAGGCGCCACACAATGGGCTCAGCAACATCATCCGCCTCTTCCTCAAGAAGGGGCTGGTCAGTGACCTGGCACGTGTGCCCCACAGCCTCGATCTCTCCAGGTGCCGCCTGGATGCTGGGGATCTGGAAGGGGTGGGCAACAGGGCACTGGGGAGCCTAGACCCCTGGGGTTCCTGGGAAGTATCCATGCGTTGGGGTTTACTGGGAGTTTGGCAGGGGGGAGGTGTTAGACTCCAGGGGGTGTGGGAGGTGGGGCAGATGGAGTCTGAAGCATTAGAGCAGTGAAGGCAGAAAGCCTGGATGCCTGGGTTCTTTAGGCATGTCATGGACTCTGGGGGAAGGTGGAAGAAGCCTGGATGCCTGAGTTCTCTGGCTCAGTCCTCCCCTTCCCATAGCCCCAATATGGCAAACACAGTGAACGCAGCATTGAAACCACTGGAGACACTATCGCGCATCGTGAACCAGCCCAGCAGCCTCTTCGGCACCAAGGGCAGCACCAGCAAGAGCAAGAGTGAGGGTGATGCCCCCCCCAGCGCCTGCCCCCCTGGCACCAACCAGCCCCACGGTAGGCCTGGATGCCTGGGGGGGCCTGGGGAGAGGGGGAGGAACCAGACCTGGGGCCCTGAACTGAGTTTTATCTCAGCCCAGCAGGGGAAGGCAGCTGGGGTCTCAGACACCTGGGGCTTATCCCAGCCTGGGTGGGGGGCAGGGGGGGCGGGCTAGATGCCTGGGTTCTGTCCCAGCCTTGAGTGAGAGTGGGGAAGGGGCAGGTGCCTGGATTCTTTTTTTGACCTGGGAGGGGTAGGGGCTGGACACGAGGATATTTTGGAAGGGCCATAAAGGGGCTGGTGGGCTTGGGACCAAGAACTAGGAGTCCTGGGTTCTCAGGGAGGGGTGGAGCCTGATGCTGGGCCCCACCTCTGACTCCACACCCCCCCCACACACACACACACACACCTCCCAGGGGAGCCAGGTGAAGCAGAGGCCCCTGAGGATGGAGACACAGCCCAAGCTGAGGTCCCTGATGGTGACATCATGGATGGGGAGGCCGAGGGCGACACCGTGGTCATCGCTGGGCAGCCGGAGGTGCTGAGCACCCAGGAGATGCAGGTCAGGTGGGGAGGCCAGGGGGAGGGGGCAGGGACAATAGAGAGGGGTGGAGCCAACAGGCAAAGGGGGGGGGCAGCCCATGTGGGGTGGGGCTTCTGGAGGAAGGGGAATGGTCTTCTGATAAGGGGGTGGAGCCAGTGGTTATGGAGCAGAGTAGCCTAAGGCATTCAGCATGCAGGAGAAGCAGGGAAGGGGTAAGGCTTCTAGGGAGGGGGTGGGGCAGCCTCAGGTACTCAGCACCCAGGAGATGGGAGATCAGGGGTTGAGGGCCAAGCCAGTGAAAAGGGTGGGACAGCTCAAGGTGCTTAGCACCCAGGAGACGCACATCAAGGGGCAGGGCTCTGACGCCACCTCCTTCTCCAGGTGGAAAATGAACTGGAGGACCTCATTGATGAGCTGCTGGAGCGAGATGGTGGCTCTGGCAACAGTACCATCATTGGTCAGCAACTGGAGGTTGCTGGGTGGGCTCAGGGTTAGGGGGCTTGGGAAGGTGCTTGGATGCCTGGGTTCCCTGGGAAGTGGGGGGTGGAACATGAACTCTGCAAGAGGGATCTAGGGGCACCTGGATGCTGGGATTCCCCAGGGGTAGTGGGGCGAGGGGTTGTAGTCTACCCTGATACCTGGGTCCTCATGGGAGTCTGGAGTACCTGGACACCAGGGTTCTCTAAGAAGGTTAGGGGTTTGTCCTGACTCCTGGATTCCCTGTGGTGGGGCAGGAGTCTGTCTGCCCAGCCTCCTGAATCCCCAGGCAGGAGGGGGCACTGGATCCCTGGGTTCCATGGGAAGAGAATTAAAGGGGTGCCCAGTTGCCTGTGTTTCCCAGGCAGTTGGGGTCAGGGTGTCTGTTTGCCTGGACACCTGAATTCACTTGGAGGAATACCTAGATGCCAGAGCTTCCCTGGGAGGACTATAGAGTGGTGCAGGTCTGTCCACCTAGATGCCTGGGTCCCCATTTCACTCCCTCTCCCCTCTGAAGTGAGCCGGCCAGGCGAGGATGAGTCCCAGGAGGATGTGCTCATGGACGAGGCGCCTGCTAACCTGAGCCAGGCCTCCACGCTGCAAGCCAACCGTGAGGGTGCGCCCAGATGCCAGGGTTCTCTGGGCAATGCTGGGGGGAGGTGCCTGGACACCTGGGTTCCTCAGGGCAGGGATTCATGGGTTCTCTGGGGCAAGGGGGGGAAGACTATCCAAATGCCTGGGTACCCTGAGGCAGGGAACAGTGGGGGTGTGCCTGGGCTCCCTGGATTAGGGGAAGGCACCAAGATGCCTAGGTTTTTTGGGTGGGGAGAGGGGCAGGGGGAAGTGCTGGGATGCCTGGGTTCCCCAGGGCAAGAGGGGACAAGATTGCTTGGGTTCTGGGAGGGGTGGGTGCCGGGATCCTGGGTCCTCTGGCTAGGGTGGTTGCTCAATTGGGCATGAGGCATAGCAGTGCATGCTGGGCACCTGGGTTCTCTGGTTTGGAGAAGGAGGGGGTGTGCCAGGGGCCTTGATGTCTGTGTCCTGACCCTTCCCGCCTCCCAAGACTCGATGAACATTCTGGACCCCGAGGACGAGGAGGAGCACACACAAGAGGACGACAGCAGTGGCAGCAATGAGGATGAGGACGACAGTCAAGATGAGGAGGAGGAGGAGGAGGAGGAAGATGAGGATGACCAGGTCTGCCTGGATGCTGGGGTTCTGCCTGGGAGCATGGGCTGGGACCCCGGCCACCTGGGCTCTGTTTGGGAGGGAATTCTGGGAGCCCAGATGCCTGGGTTCCCTGCCAAGCCCTGGGGGGTGCTGGGAGTCTGGATGCCAAGTTCCCTGACCCTGCTCCTGCCCCCTGGCCCCTGCAGGACGATGAGGAGGGGGAGGAGGGGGAGGAGGAGGAGGATGATGATGACGGATCAGAGATGGAGCTGGACGAGGACTACCCTGATCTCAGTGCCTCCCCTCTCGTGCGCTTCGAACGCTTTGACCGCGATGATGACCTTATCATTGAGTTTGACAGCATGTTCTCCAGTGCTGGTGTGCCCGGGGGCAGGGTTCCCTGGGGTGGGGGCAGGGAGGTGGCTGGCTGGGTGCAAAGGTCCCCTGGCTGGGGAATGGGGGGACCTTAGATGACTGTGTCCCTAAGTGAGAAGTGGGATAGCCAAGACATTTAGGTCCCTGGAGGGGTGTGGCCCAGACATTGGGCTCCCTGTGGGGGC
The DNA here is from genome assembly GCF_000455745.1 of Alligator sinensis. NCBI lineage: Eukaryota > Metazoa > Chordata > Crocodylia > Alligatoridae > Alligator > Alligator sinensis. Next base: position 375,946 of record NW_005842545.1, read on the forward strand.
AAGGGGCTGGCCAGATGCTGGAGTTCCTCAGAGAGTGTGGTCTAATTGCCTGGGTCCCTATGAGGAAGGGGGAAGGCATTCAGACACCTGGGTTCCCAGGGGAGAAAGAGGGGAGCATCTGGATGCATGGGTCCCTGGGGAAGAAAATAGGGTGGGGAACTAAAATGCTTGGCTTCCCTGGGGGAGACTGGGGGTGGGGGGGCTCATGGACACCTGGGTTCCTTATCCTGAACCAGGAGCCCCTGGTCCTTTTGACTTTTTTTTTTCCCTGGGTGGAGGCAGCAGCCAGGATGCTTTGGTTCCCTGGTGGGGGTGAGGGGTCACCAGGATACCTGGGTTCCTTGGGTGTGGGTAGGGGGTATTATCAAGATATCTGGGTTCCCTTGGGTGGATGCAGGCCAGCCAGGATGCCTGGGTTCCCTGGTGAGTGGGGACTGCCCAGATGCTTGGGTTGTCCATACTCTGTACTTACTACCTCTTCTCTCCCCTCCCCCTCAGCGGACATCCCACCATCGCCTGGTAACATCCCAGCCACACACCCACTTATGGTGCGCCATGCTGACCATGGCGCCCTGACACTGGGCAGCGGCTCAGCCACCACACGCCTGGCGCAGGGCATCGGGCGCAGCCAGCGGACACTGCGCCAGCTCACAGCCAATGCTGGTCACACCATCCATGTGCACTACCCAGGCACGCGCCAGCCCAACCCACCCCTCATTCTCCAGAGGTGAGTCCCTGCCACTTCCCCAAGGGGTGTTGTTCTGGGCCGTGTGCTGCCTCAGAGTTGGGCACACCTTGGTCCTTCCCTGGCATGGTTACACTCTGCTGTTGCTCAGCTGGTTCTACCCCAGAGCTGGCTGCATCTTGACTTTCTCTGGCAGTGTTATACTCAGCCATTTCCTAGGTGTTTCCCCCCTTCATTGCTTCCCCAGTGGGCACATCTTGGGTCTTCCTGGGTGGTGTTATACGTGGCCATTTTTTGACTGGTCCACCCTCCCCGGGTGGTGATTAAATTTACATGTTTCCTAGTTACTGTCTCCAGAGCTTAGCACATCTTACCCTTCCCTGGGCAGTGTTTATACTTATGTGTTCCCCACCCCAGGGCTGAGTATATCCACCTGCTCTGGGTGGATTTATGTCTAGACATTCCCCAGGCTCCACAGCCCTGAGCTGGTTATATCTCAGCCTGTCCCATGCAGTGTTACATTTGGCTGTTCCCCATCTTGTCCTACCCTGGAGCAGGCTGCATCTCAGCTTTCCCTGGGCAGTGTTTTGCTTAGCTGGTCCCTGGTCACTCCACCACAATCTCACCCCCCAGCCCTGCTTCCCTCGCAGGTTGCTGGGCCCATCAGCAGCAGCTGACATCCTGCAGCTGAGCAGCAGCCTTCCGCTGCAGAGCCGGGGCCGTGCCCGCCTACTGGTTGGGAATGACGATGTGCACATCATTGCCCGCTCTGATGACGAGCTGCTTGATGACTTCTTCCACGACCAAAGCACAGCCACCAGCCAGGCAGGTGAGTGGAGAGCAGGACTGAACTGGGGCCTGACTTAGCCACCAACCAGGCAGGTGAGTGTGGAGCCTGAAGGCAGGGGGTGGGGCCTAGTTTAGCCAGCTGCCAGGCAAGAAAGGGGGGTGGGGGGCCTGGGGGCGCAGGTCCTGGCTTATACACCAGCCAGGCATGCAATTGCAGAGCAGGGGATGGGGGTTTGGGGCAAGAGGTGGGGCCTGGCTTAGCCACCAGCAAGGTAGGCAAGCGTGGGACAGGGCTTGGGGCTTGGTTTAACCCACAAACAAATGCAGGGTGGGGCCTGATTCAGGGCAGAGCGTGGGGCTGAGGGTCTAATGGGTAGGTGGGGCTTGGGACATGGGGGCTGGGGCCTCCCTTAGCCACCTGATAGGCAGGTGAGGGACAAGGCTTGGAGCTGGGGGCAGCGCTTGGGTGTGTCTATTGACCAGGCTGGGCCTGGGGGGCAAGTCGTGAAGCTCTGGGGATACAGCTTTTCTCCTGATTCTATACCTTGTCCCGACTCCGCCCCCAGGAACCTTGTCGAGCATCCCCACAGCCCTAACGCGCTGGACTGAGGAGTGCAAGGTGCTGGATGCCGAGAGCATGCACGACTGCGTCTCAGGTGAGTTGCTGTTACCGTTCCTCCCCCACCAGCCCTTCTTCCTGAGGCCCCCCCTCCCCGTCCCCCTAATCCCCTGCCTCCCTCCCTGCAGTGGTGAAGGTGCCCATCTTGAACCACCTGGAGGCGCTGCGGGATGAGGAATTGGAGGAGAGGCGTGAGAAGCGGCGCAAGCAACAGACCGAGGAAGATGAGGCCAAGGCAGCTGACAAGGCCCCCGATGATCCTGAGCCTGTAGAGTCCAATGCTCAGGTGCCACCCCAGCCCTTTAAGGCTTACAGGGACAGGGTGGGGAGGATGCAGGAGGGGGAGCATGGACACCACCCACCCCCTGCCCCATAAGTCCCATTATGGGAATGGGAGCTTCTGGCATTGGGAATAGGGCAGGAGGGAGGGAATAAGGGCCCTATAGGAGACAGACCACCCCCAGTCAAAGCCCTATAGGTGGACAGTTCCCCTCCTCCCTTAGTAAGTGCCCCTAGATTGAGAACTGACAGTGGATAGGACCCAGACTAGGTCCATATAGGAAACATGGCCTCCCTCCCCAGCCCCCCAGATAAGGAAGCCTATAGGGGCCAGCTATCCCCTCTCCTTGTTTAGAGCCTTATAGGAGATGTGCATCCACTTAGCAATTATCTCAATATCAGAGCTTTATAAGGGACACCCCTTTTCCAAATCAGGACTCTGTACAGCAGGCTTGATAACATACAGCCCGGGGGCCACCATGCAGCCCTCTAAGCTGTTTTCTGAGGCCCAAAGTGCTGTGACTAGAAATGAATGTAAACACTGTACTTTCGTTTTGGGGGGGTGATGTGATACCGCTTCCTGTGAGGTCTTTGAATATGGCTCGCCGGCCCACTGGGAGATAAAGTTCATAATTCAGCACAACATTCAAAAAGGTTGGACACCCCTGCTGTAGGGGATAGCTTCCCCACCTCCAGATTGGAGCCATGTGGTGGATGTGATCCCACCTAGCAAGTACTGCCAGATCAGGGTCCTATAGGGAACAGCCCCCTCTGCGAACTGCCCTATAAATAGGGTGACCATTCATTCAGGTTTGGCAAGGACAGTTCCAGATTTTTTAGGCTGTCCCAGTGCCTGAGCCAGTTGACAAGCCACGCTCATTCAGTAAAAAATAGAAGCAAAAATACTGGATTGATGCCACACTGCCTGGCCTGTCTCCTCCTGAGCAGTGATGGGGGCAGGCTGGGCTGGACATTGCATCTCCTGCACTGCACTGAGGAAGCAGCCATGACAAGGTGTGGGGGGGAGCGCAGTGCAGTGTCTTGGATTTCTTTAAAAGTATGGTCAACCAACCTACAGATTGGGGCCCTATTGGGGACACCTTGCCCAGCTTGGGCAGGCCCTCTCCTGTCAGAGTTATATAGAAGACATGCTCCCACCTAGCAAGTACCCTTGTATCAGGGTCCTGTAGGGCAGTAGTTCTCAACCTTTTTTGTACCAGGACCCATTTGTAAACATTGATGGCCAATGCCCCTCTCTCCTGCCCCCAAGCCCCAGCCCCCTAGTGTGTGGGGCAGTGGGGGGAAGGAGGGGTTGTGTGGGGTGTGGGGAGCCCCAAGCACCTTCTTGTAGGCTGGGCAGCCTGCAAGCGAAAAAACAAGTTTCCCATGTTTTTCTCCTTTAAAGGAGAATCCATTTTTAAAGTTTGTTTGTGATCCTTTCATATAATGTTGCAACCCACAGGTTGAGGAATGCTATAGGGAGCACCTACCTCCCATCCCGATTTAGGACAGCCACCCCCAGGATCAGAGCCTTAAAAGGGACAGGCCCTCCCAGATCAGGGTTCTTTAGGAGGCAGTTTATCTTGCCCCAGACCAGGGCCCTATAGGATCCAGCCCTCCCACTCCCCTAAGATCAGATCCTTAAAGAGGGCAGTTCTCCCCCCAGATCAAAGTCTTAAAGGGGTCAGACCCACCCGCCCTCACTCTCCCATGTCCCCCCACAGGGAGCCACTGTGCCATCACCCAGCCCCGCGGAGCAGAGCTTGGCAGGTAATGTGCCCTGCCTCTACCCCCTCTACCCCACAGCGCCCCTTACAGGCTGCCCCATGCACCAGCACCATTACCATCGCTGCCGGGCGGCGTGGGCTGAGGTAGTAGATTGTATAGTTCTGGGTCACACCCGCGCGGAGATAACTATACAGCCTACTGTCTTTCCTGCGCTGTTCCCCTCTCACCGCTTCCACCCAGGTGCCTGGGTCCTGCCTATCACAGGGTCCTGGGAGGAAACAAGCCAGGGCCAGACACCTGGGTTGTATCCCAGAGCTGGAGGGTATGGGGAGCCTGGATGCCTGGCTTTTATCCCAGAGCCAGAGAGTGGGAGAGGAGGTGAGAGCATGGACACCTGGGTTCCGTCCCAGAGCTGGAGGATATGCATGGGAGGAGCTGGATGCCTGAGCTCCAAGAGGGGTGGGGGCTGAGGGAGAGGAGAGAGCAAGACATCTGGGTTCCAACCCAAATTGGGGGGGAAGGGGCTGGTGGGTGGCTGGGAACCCAGATACCTGGGTTCCTTGCTGCCAGCACTAGGGTGAGGTAGTAAGTTGTATCGTTGTGGGGTCGGGATTGGAGCCCCGGTGTCGAGGTAACTATACAACTTACTACTTTCCCTGGTGCTGGCCCTCACTGCAGGGAGCAGGGTTCATCCGGATACTGGGGTTCTGTCCAGCTCCAGGAAGGCAGAGGGGAGGGGGAGCAGGGGGTTAGAGCTGGGAACCTGGACACCTGGGTTCTCTCCTAACTTGGAGTTTAGGAGCAGAGCCTGGGAGCCCAGATGCCTGGGTTTTTTTCTGGCCCTGGGAGAGGAGTCGGCGGGGAGGGTTATAGAGCAGGGGCCTGAGAGCACCAATGCCAGGGTTCCCTCTTGGCCCTGCAGGGGTGTTAGCACAGGTCCATGGGAGCCCAGATACCTGGGTTCTCTCCTGGCTCTGGGAGGGGAGTAGAGGCGGGATTAGAACAGGCCCTTGGGAGTTCTGGTTGCCTAGGTTCTCTTCCAGTCCTGTGTGGTGGGGTATCACAGGGGCCTGGGAGCCCAGACTCCTGGGTCCCATACCTGAGCCGCAGCCTCTCTCCCTTGGCAGAGCGGGTGGGCACCTCGCCAGGTGCAGAGGGGCCTGAGGGCGGGGCCCAGGCGGGGCTGGAGCCAGGGCCAATGCCAGGGACCGTGGGCGTGGAGCCAGGGAGTGCCGAAGGCCCCGGCACCCTGCTGCTGCCTGCTGAGGACCCAGGGCCTGGGCGGCCCGACGCAGAGGCCACCCAGATGGAACTGTCACCTGCCCCCACCATCAGTGAGTGCCCAGTTGTCTGAGTCCCCAGCCTGCAGGGAGACTTGGATACCTGGGTTATTCCCCCCCTGCCCTGTATGCCTGGGTTTTTCCCCACCTTCCTGGGAAAGAGCGGGGAGGTCCAGACGCTTGGGTCCCAGCCCTTCCGGGGCGGGGCAGGGCAGACACATTAGTTCTCCCAGGTCTAGGAGTGGGCTTTGCAACCTCAGGGATTGAATCAGGGGTGCACCAGGAGCCCAGATGCTTGGGTTCTCTCCCCATTCTTGGAAGGAGCTGGAGCAGTTAGACCAGGGGTGGCTGGGAACCCCAGACACCTGGATTCTCTCCCCATGCTGGGTGGAGTTAGTACAGGGCTGGCTGGGAGTCCCAGACACCTGGGTTCTCTCCTCAATCCAGGGTCTAATCAGGGGGTGTGGCGGCATCTCAATAACTGGGTTCTTCACCATCACTCCCACCCCTTAACTCCCCCAGCCTCTCTATCACCGGAGCGGGCTGAGGACTCGGATGCACTGACGGCCGTGAGCAGCCAGCTGGAGGGTTCACCCATGGATACCAGCAGCCTGGCCTCCTGCACCCTGGAGGAGGGTGGGGCTGAAGGGCCCCCAGGAGGCAGTGCCCCTGAGCCAGCCCCACCCACCCCCACCCCCCCAGGTCCTACTCCCGTAGGCCCCGAAGGGCCGCCCCCAGGCCCCGAGGGGCAGGCTGAGACTGGGCACCCGGGTGAGGACAGGTAAGCTGGGGCTTGAGAGGAGGAAATGGGGGCAAAGGTACTGGGGGGGAGATAGGGGTAGTGGTGGGGGGCAGGTGAGAGGAAGTAGGGATCATGGGAGGGAAGCAGGTGGGGAGTAGTCTGTGGAGGCTGGGAGGGGTGATGTGGGCAGTTGGGGAGGGGTCTGGGAGGAGACTTTGTGGGGAATGGGAGGGGGCAGAGGGCAGCAGGGGACAGGGGCAGGTAGAAGAGATGGGGGCCATGCGAGGAGGCAGATAGGGCTGTGGGGTAGATAAAGGGAAGGGAGCACTGGGCAGGGGGAGACATGGCATATGGAGGCCATAGAAGGGGGTATGGGTACCAGAGGGTGGGCAGATAAAGGCAGGGGGAGAAGCAG
>NW_005842545.1:382630-388652 GCF_000455745.1 Alligator sinensis
CCACTGCCCTCCACCAGCAGTGAAGAGGATGACCCCCTGGCAGGTGAGGCAGGCAGGGGACCCAGGCATCTGGGTAGGGCCATGGCTGCCACACCCTAGAGCTGGGCATATCTCAGCTATGCCTGAGTGGGGTTATACTCGGTGTCTGTACTCCAGAGATGGCTGCATCTAGTGGTCTCTCTAGCCAGTGCCTATGCCAGAGCTGGGCATATCTCAGCTGTGCATGCAAGGTTATACCCTGCCATTCTGCCCCAAAGCTGACTGCATGCATCTCTGCTCTCTCTCAGTGGTGTTACACTTGGCTGTTGCCTACTCCAGAGCTGAGTGCATCTTAGCCATGCCTGTTTGGGGTTATATTCAGCCACTCTGCCCCAGAGATGGCTCCCTCTAGGCCATGTTACACTCAGCTGGTGCCCACCTGCCTCACCTCAGAACTGACTGCATTTTTGGCCTCCTTTGTACTGTGTTATACCCTTGATGTTTCCCAGCCATCCCATCCTAGAGGTGGCTGCATTCTGGGCTCCCTTGTACTCTGTTATACTTGGCCATTCCCCAGCCACTCTGCCCCCAACCTGGCTGCATTTCAGTCCTGCCTATGTGGGGTTATACTCAGCTGTTTCCTAGCCACCTCCCCCTAGATCTGGCCGCAAGTCTGACTTATGCAGTGCTATACCCTGCCATTCTTTAGCTGCCCCACCCCAGAGTTGGCTGCAGCTCTGCCTTTCCTGTGTAGTGTTAAGGTCCCTCAGCCACCAGAGCTGGCTGTATCTCACCCCTGCATGTACCATTTTTATAGTTAGCCATTCTCTATTCACCTCCATCCAGAGCTGGCTTCATTTTGGGCTCCCCTTTACCATGTTATACTAGGCTGTTCCCTATCTGCTTCACCCCAGATCTGGCCACCACTGACACCCCATGTGTCCCATTTCCGCACCCCCCACCACACCTGCAGGCATCAACCTCCCAGAGGGTGTGGACCCGTCGTTCCTGGCAGCACTGCCTGATGACATCCGGCGTGAGGTGCTACAGAACCAGCTGGGCATCCGGCCACCTGCCCGGGCACCCCCTGCTCCTGCTGTCCCTGCACCCCCTGTTGTGGGCAACCCCAGCGTCACCGAGGTCAGCCCTGAGTTCCTGGCTGCCCTGCCCCCTGCAATCCAGGAGGAGGTGGGTGCTGCCCAGGGGCGGGGACTTTGGCAGGGGCTGAGGCTTATAGCTAAGGTGGGAGAGGTGTATAGCCTCACCTTTGGCACCTTGTAGCTAAGGTGGGAGGGTCTTTTAGTAGGGGGAGGAATTTAGCAGAGGTGTGAGGGGCTTCTAATGTGGCATATAGCAAAGGGGGTGTGGTTTCTAGCAGGGGCAGGAGATTATACCTGAAGTGGGAGGGGCTCTTTGGCACCAGCAAGGTCTGCAGCAAAGGGGGTGGAGCTTCTGGCAAGGGGAGGGCCTATAGCAGAGTGGAATGGAGCTTAACAGGGAAGGGGGTGGGTGACCAAGACCCCTGGGTTCTTGTCCACCTGTGGCCTGGGGCAGGGCTTATGATAGGGGGTCTGAGCAGGCTGAGGGTGGGGCTTCCAACATGGGGCTGAGCTGCCTGGAGGTGGGGTTTCTGATAGGGGTGGAGCCAAGCTGACTAGGAGCGTGGCTTCTGATAGGGCAGGGCCTGTTCCCACCGTCACCCTCTTAACACTCCTCTGACAACACCCCCCCCCCCCCATATCACAGGATGCTTACATCTTCCCTGAGAGACAGAGACAGGCCTAACAGCACCAAAGGGCCTGGCACAAATGAGTCGTGGCCTGGCTCCCAATAGAGGTGCGGCCATCACTAACACCCCCTCCCCCCACCCCCAGGGGCTGGCCCAACAGCGGGCAGAACAGCAGCGGCGGGAGCTGGCAACGGGTGCAAGCTCAGACTCGCCACTGGACCCGGTGACTTTCATCCAGACACTGCCGTCAGAGCTGCGGCGCTCAGTGCTAGAGGACATGGAGGACTCAGTGCTGGCTGTCATGCCCCCTGACATTGCTGCTGAGGCCCAAGCACTGCGGCGTGAGCAGGAGGCCCGGCAGCGCCAGCTCATGCATGAGCGCCTCTTCGGCCACTCCAGCACCTCTGCCCTGTCTGCCATCCTACGCAGCCCTGGTGAGTCCCCCATGCTGTGGCCTTCCACCCCAGAGCTGGGTGCATCCCAGCCCCTGGTGTTCCTGCACGCCTTGTCCCTGCAGCATTCCACTTGGCCATTCTGCCTCAGAGCTGGGTACATCCAAACCAACACTGTTCAGCTCGGCTGCTTTCCTGCCTGTTCCACCCCAGAGCTGGATGCATTCCAGCCTCTGGTGTTCCCAGGCCCCTTGTTCCTGCAGTGTTTTGCTCCCTTGTTCCAGCCCATAGCTGGGCACATCCAGCCCAGAGATGTCTCCAGATTCAACCCCCCCACAACAGCAGAGAGGTATTCCGCTCAGCCACTCCCCTGGCTGTTCCACCCCAAAGTTGAGTGCATCTAGCCCAGAGACATCCCCAGCTTCCCCACCACCACTCCCTCCCCTGGCCAGTGGTGCTCCACTCGGCTGCTTTCCTGCCTGTTCCACCCCAGAACTGGGTGCATCTTGCTCAGCAGCATCCCCAAATCCCCATCTCCTGCCCTTTGGTGTTCTACTTGGCTGCTTCCCCTCCAGGGCTGGGCACACGCTGACCTGCCACAGCCCCCAGGTCAGCCATCCCTTCCATGTTCCACACTCGGCTGTTTCCCCACCTCCCTCTCATAGTTAGATAGGCAAATCTCAGCATCTGGTGTCCCCAGATCTCTTGTCTTTCCAGTGTTCCATTTGGCCATTCCACCTCAGAGCTGGGCACATTCTGGCCTACAGTGACCCCAGATTCCATGCCTCCCCTGCCCTTTGGTAGCACCCCCCCCCCTCCCATGTTATACCTTGCCCCAGAGCTGGCTGCATCTCAGCTCTCTCTATGGGGTGTTATACTTGACCAGTCTCAGCTGTTACACCCCAGAGCTGGCTGCACCTCAGCCCCACCCCTTTGAGATTCATAGATTCATAGATGTTAGGGTCGGAAGGGACCTCAATAGATCATCGAGTCTAACCCCCTGCATAGGCAGGAAAGAGGGCTGGGGTTAGATGACCCCAGCTAGATGCCTATCTAACCTCCTCTTGAAGACCCCCAGGGTAGGGGAGAGCACCACCTCCCTTGGGAGCCCATTCCAGACCTTGGCCACTCTTACTGTAAAGTTCTTCCTAATGGCTAGTCTAAATCTGCTCTCTGCTAGCTTATGGCCATTATTTCCTGTAACCCCCAGGGGTGCCTTGGTGAGTAAAGCCTCACCAATTCCCTTCTGTGCCCCCATGATGAACCCCCATGAGGGAGTATTCTACTTGGCTGTTCCCCTGTTGCCCCACCCCAGAGCTGGGCCTAACTGACCTTTCCATAGGACATACTCGGCTGTTCATGAGTTGCCCTACTCCAGAACTGTCTGCATTGGGGGCCCTCCCCAGGCAGTGTCATACTCAGCCATTCCCCAGCCTCCCACCCCAGAGCTGGCTGCACTTCAGCCCCCTCCATTGGGCATTATAGTCAGCTGTTTCCCCAGCTGCCCCATCTCAGAGCTGGGTGCATCTCAGCCCTCCCCACGGGTTTCATTATTAAGCTTGGCAGAATTCAATTTTTTTTTAATGACTTGGACAAAAACATAAAGGTTTATTTTTAGTGTTTGTTTTGATTTCTTTATCAATTAATGTTTTCAGGATTTCGTGAAATTAGGGGCATGGGGGGCAGACAATTTATTAATGACAACGTGCTATTATTATAGTGCTGTTTAACCCCCTGCCATGACAAACAGTATTACTGTAGGACTGCCTTCTCTGCTTTGTCACTTTGTCTTCCTTTGTTCCCAGTGTCATGGGGTTTCTGGGAGTTGTAGTCCACATTACAGTCAACATAGTTCTGCAGGACTGCTGCCCCTGTCCTCATACACCCCATCAGCTGTCTTTTTTTTTTCCTTACGTCCACTTTCTGTAAATTTTGATTATTGGCAATGGAAATTATTATCCTGTCAGTCTGCGAATGGGAGGTGAAATTAATGTTTATCAACATTTGCTGATAAAAATTGAATTCTGCCATGCCTTGGTGTGATACTCTGCCATTCCTCATCCACTCCATCCCAGAACTGGCTGTTACCTCCATCTCCCTCAGGCAGCGTTATGGTCAGCTAGCCATTCCCCAGCCCTATGCTCATGGTCTCCCCATCCCTGCAGCTTTTACAAGCCGCCTGAGCGGGAACCGTGGGGTGCAGTACACACGCCTGGCCGTGCAGCGAGGTGGCACTTTCCATATGGGTGGCAGCAGCAGCCACAGCAGGTACTGTATGCTTGGGTCCCCTCCCAGCCCTGCATCAAGAGGGATTAGAGCAGGAGCTAAAGGGAGCTTGGTTGCCTGGGGTCCCGTTCCTGGCCCCAGGAGGGTGGGGGGGTTAGAGTGGGAGCCTGAACACCTGGGTTCCCCACCCCGTACAGGGAGCTATAGGGGCCTAAATGCTTGGTTTAGAGCGGGGACTGATGGGAGCCTTTCTGGCCCCAAGAAGAGAGCAGGGGCTGATAGAAACCCAGACAGCTGGGTCTCCATTCCCTGCCCCGGGAGGGTTAAAACAGGGTCTGAGGGGAGCCCAGACATGTAGGTTCTAACCTTACTGTGGGAAGCCAGTAGGTGTATTGGGCCTATCCGAATGCCTGCGTTCTCCACCCAGCAGCCAGGCTCCCTCTGGGGTTGTGAAGGTGGTAGGACTCCTGCCCTTCTGGATGCCTGGTTTCTCCTCCCCACTCCTCTGCCCAACAGGTGGGCTCTGCCAGAGGTTAGGAGGAGGGCAAGCCCTCCTCCCTTCCCAAACACCTGTGTCTCTTCACCCCCTGTGTCTCTCCTCTCCCCCTGTTGCTGCCTCCCATCCAGGCCATCAAGCAGTGCAGTAGACAGCCTGCTGCGCCTCCGCGGCCGCCTGCTGCTGGACCATGAGGCACTGTCATGCCTGCTGGTGCTGCTCTTTGTGGACGAGCCCAAGCTGAACACAAGCCGCCTCCACCGTGTGCTGCGCAACCTGTGCTACCATGCACCCACCCGCAGCTGGGTCATCCGCAGCCTCCTCTCCATCCTCCAGCGCAGCAGCGAGAGCGAGCTCTGCCTTGAGACCCCCAAGCCTCTGCTGGCCTCTGCTGCTGCCCCCCTAGAGGACAAGGGAAAGCGGGGTGGGGCCAAGGCAGGTCCTGCCCCCTCACCGGAGCCCCGTCCCCTAGACCTCCTGCATAAGATGGAGGCCAAGAGCTCTGGGCAGCTGTCATGGCTCTCTGTGTCCATGGATGCTGCCCTGGGCTGCCGCACCAACATCTTCCAGATCCAGCGTGGAGGAGGAGGGATCGGAGCTGGAGGAGGGGGTGGAACTAGTGGAGGAGGGGGCGGAGCCAGTGGAGGGGGTGGGCGCAAACACACAGACCGCCATGCCCCACCCCCTGGTGCCACTGTCCACATCCACCCGCAGGCAGCACCAGTGGTGTGCCGCCACGTGCTCGACACCCTCATCCAGCTGGCAAAGGTGAGCCAAGGAGCAGGGTTCTAAGGCACTACAAGTGTAAGGGGGTGGCTGGGGGTGCTAGACCAGTAGGGGGGACCTTTTGAAGCAGGTGCTAGGGCACAAGGCAAGTGGGAAGGGGTTCTGGGGCACTAGGGAGGCAAGGGGTGTACTGCAGTGCCTGGTGGTATTGTAGAGGCTACAGGGACCCCAGGGGCATTGTTGGGGACAAGAGGGAGCAGTGGGTGGGTGCTGGGGCACTGGGAGGTGAGGGAGTGGCAAGAGGGCTGTGGGGATAAGGGAGGATTACTGGGGATCTGTGGAGTGCTAGGCGGGTTGCTAGGGCCACTGGGGGGAACAACAGTGCTGGTGCACTAGGAGATACTGAGGAGGTGGGGGGCTACTGAGGCACCAGGGGGTGGGGTGGTTGGAGGGGCACCAGGGAGCTATGCAGTT
>NW_005842545.1:388683-395248 GCF_000455745.1 Alligator sinensis
CACTACGAGGCACCATGGTGGGTGGGGGGTGGAGGGGGATGCTGGGGCACATGGGAGCACTCTAGGAGTGAAAGGGTACAAGAAGGAGGTGTGGGGGGAGTAACTGTCAGAATGAAGGCAGGGTACAAGGTAAGGTTTCTGAAGGCAGTGTTATATAGCAGTTCCCCAACACCCCACCTGCCCCAGAGCCAGCTGCATTGTGGTGCCAGACAAGCCCTCCTTGTGGGTATTGTTTTATGTAGCTGTTTCCCCAGCTGCCCCATCCCAGGGTCAGCCACATTTTGGGTCCAGACAAGGTCTTTTTATGAGCACCGTTATATGCAGCTGCTCCACCCCAGAGCCAGCTGCATTTCAACCTTGTTCTCCACCTCACCACCTCAAATCCAGCCACATCTCCCCTCTTCTACTTGCAGGTATTCCCCAGCCACTTCACACAGCAGCGGACCAAAGAGGCGCCCTGCGAAAGCGACAGGGAGCGGGGAGCCAAGCCCTTGGGCAGCCCCTCCCCTGGCCTGGCAGCTGGAGGTGGGGCTGGAACCACCGCTGCCACCCCTGCCTCTGCCACAGGGGGCAGCACTGGGATCTCAACAGACTTCTGGGACCTGTTGGTGAAACTGGACAACATGAATGTGAGCCGCAAGGGCAAGAACTCAGTGAAGGCCGGGCCAGTGAGTGCAGGGGCCGAGGGCGAGAGCACGCCCTGCAGCCTGGAGGCCTCACCCCTGGGCCAGCTCATGAACATGCTGGCCCACCCTGTCATCCGCCGCAGCGCTTTGCTCACTGAGAAGCTGCTGCGGCTCCTCTCCCTCATCTCCATTGCCCTGCCTGAGAACAAGGCCCCCACTGTGCCCCCACCTGCCCCTGCTGCTAGTGAGGGGCCAGCTGCCAATCACAGCACTGCCCCTGCCGCTGCAGCTGCTATCACTGCAGGCACCGTGACCTCAGCAGCAGCCAGTACCACTGGGTCAGGTGAGCTGTGGGGGGCACAGGGCAGGCCCTAGGGGTGAGGGATTGGGAGAGTTTGGTATGGGTGCCCCAGGGCATTGTGGATAAGGGCTGAGAGTATGAAAGGGTTGGTGTGACTGCCCTGAAGTCTTATGGGAAAGACTGGCAGGGGGTTGGCATGACTACCCTAGAGCATTGTGGGTACAGGTGCAGGTTGGGAGGGCTTGGTATGGCCCTGGCATTGTGGGTCAAGAGTCGAGCCATGAGGCACTTGGTGATACTTTCTGGGCATGATGGAGTAGACATGGCTTCTGTGGGGTCTGGAGGGGGTGGCTGCCCCAAGAGCATTGTCTTTAGGGGTGGGTGGCCCTGGGCCTGAAGGGACAGAGAAGGGGTTCAAGGGCTTCTGAGAAGGAAGAAGGTAGGTACAGCTGCCCTGGGGGCTTTTGGGAAAGTGGGTAGGTGGGGAAAGGGCCATGCCTACCTGTCTCAGTGCATCTTGTGATGGACATTTTAACCCTTGTCTCCTCATTCTAGTCAAGAGCAAGTCTCCAGCCAAGGCAAGTGAGGGTGGTGGTGGCAGCCCTGAAAACAAAATGGCTGCCTCAGGCCTAACTGAGGGCCAGCTCCAGCTCTCTGTGGAGGTGAGGAACTTGGGGGTGGGGGTGATCCAGCCCCTGGGGGGGGGTGGCCCCAAGACATTGTGTGGAGGAGTTGAAGTGGCTGCCCCAGGGCATTATGAGTAGGGTTCAGGTGGGGATGGGTTGGCATGGGGCCTCCAAAGGCTTCTGGAAAGGATTGGGAGGGCTGGCATGGCTGCCCAGGGGTATAGGGGGTGGGGACGGGAAGGAGATAGCATAGGTGCCTCAAGGACTTCTGGGAAGGATGGGAGGGTTGTCAGGCCCTGGGGCATTGTGGTTAGGGGAGGGATAGGTGTGAGTGCCCCAAAGGCTTCTTGGAAGGACAGGAGGATTTAGTGTGGCTGCCTTGTCATTATGGGTTAGTGGTGGAGTTGTGGGGCCTGGTATGGCTGCCCCAGGGTGGGATTGGTGGGTTTGGTGCAACTGCCTCCCCAGGGCTTTGTGGGTAGGGGGTTGCTGTAGGAGACAGGATTGGCATGGATGCTCTTGGGCCTTTTGAGTAGGGATTGTGGGAAGGCCTGGCCTTGCCCCCTCGGCTAACCCTGCCCCACACTTCAGGTGCTGACATCACACTCGTGCTCAGAGGAGGGGCTGGAGGACGCGGCCAATGTACTGCTGCAGCTGTCACGGGGGGACCCAGCCACGCGTGACACAGTGCTGCGGCTCTTGCTCAGTGGCGCCCGCCAGCTTGGCTACACACTCTGCAAGCAGATAGGTACAGGGGGCAGAGCCTTCAGGTCCTGGGGGAGGGGCTGAAGAGGGAGGGTAGGGTTATATAGGGTAAGAGGGTGTATCAGTGGGGGTGGAGCTTCTGCAAGGAGAGGGGGGTGATCTCCAGGGTCTTGGGGAGGCGGTGGCAAGGCTATATAAGGCAAGAGGCAGGGGGTGGAACCTATGCAGGGGTGTGGGGCCTGCAGGACTTGGGATGGGGCTGGCAAGCCTATATAAAGGGAGAGGACGTGTTTGTGAAGGCCAGGGCTAAGGTGGGGGAGCCTCATGTGGGGAGGGGCTTAGAAAGCTAGGCTTGGGGGTGGTACATCTGGGAGAGGTGGAGTCTGGGGTGGAATAAGCTGGGGGGATGGGATTATGTGGGGGGTAGTCATGTCCTGAATAAATTGAGTGGGGGCCAAGAGTTAAGGGCTTTGGGGACTGGACAGGGCCAAGACCTGGTAGGCTGTGGCAGGGTTTGATGGAGGTAGCACTCTCCTCCAGAGCTAGCCACAACCTCCCTGTCCCGGTTTCCACCCCCCCAGGGACACTGCTGGCTGAGTTGCGTGAGTACAACCTGGAGCAGCAGCGGCGGGCACAGGGTGAGGTGCTGTCCCCCGACGGGCTGCCTGATGAGCCAGCCCTCAGCGCCCGCAGCAAGGGCAAGATGCAGAGCAGGTCAGGCTTCCTGTGGCTCCCCTGTGGCCTCCCAAACTCTTCCACAGCTCCTCATAACCCTCCAAGACTATCCAAATCTTCCACAACCTCCTATAATCTCCCCCCAAAACCCTTTACAGCCCTCCGAAACCTCCATAGTCTCTCCGTCCTTCACAGCCCTCACAAATCCTTCAGAGCTCCCCATGGCCCCCAAACCTTCTCAGAGTTCCCTCAGCCCCCCAAACTTTCACAGCCTCCCCACAGCCCCATGGCCACCTCAGATGCTTCGTAGCCCCCTCAAACTATCCTCGAGCCCCTTTGGCTGCTTGAAATGCCCCCTTTACAGCTTCCATAGGGTGCCTGACAGAGCGTTGGTGGGACAGGCCCTGGGTGTGCTGCGATAGTGGTAGTGACCCCAGGGTCTTGGCAGGGCCAGGTCCTGATCCCTCTCCCAGATTCCTGTTGTACCCACCCCATGATCATGCCTTCCCCCATCCCCCCCATCCTGCCCTTTACACCCCTATGTCTCTTTGTCCTTCCCAACACCCAGTACCCCCCACCCCTGATTTTTACCTCCCATCCACCTCCTAACTCCCAATCCCCTCCTTCCATTGACTTCCTCAATGCCCTCCACGCCCTCCACACCCTCCAGCTCCTGACAACCCCTGTCTTGCCCCTGAAGCTCATAATACACGCCCCCCTCCCAATATCGCCCCCACTGACCCCTGTGGCCCCTTCTGGGCAGGTTCGACATGGCGGAGAATGTGGTGATCGTGGCATCACAGAGGCGGGCACTGGGTGGGCGGGAGCTGCAGCTGCCCTCCATGTCACTGCTCACAGCCAAGACGTCCACGCAGCGGTTTTTCCTGCGTGTGCTGCAGGTCATCATCCAGCTGCGTGACGACACCCGCCGCGCCCACAAGAAGGCCAAGCAGGCCGCCCGTCTTGGTGAGCCCAGCCCCAGAAGCTATCGGGATGCAGGAAGACTGGGGGTGACCTCCAGGGGGCTGCTGGGATGTGGGAACGACCCAGGGGGTAGGGATCTGGGGGGAAGGGTGGGGTTTAGGACTGCAGGGGGTGTGACCCAGGGACTGCTGGAATGCAGGAAGACTGGGGGGTGCCCTCCAGAGGGCTGCTGCCATGCAAGAGAACCAGGGACCCATCCCAGGGGCCACTGGGTCAGAGGGGCTTCAGGGGCTGCTGAGATGTGGGAGGACTGGGGGGTGATGAGAGCCACAGGAGGAGTGTGAGGGTATTTGGTGCCCCAGCGGCCTCTGATAGCAGAGGTCCAGGGGCTGGCACGGGCAGTGACAGAGTGTATTTCTCACCTGGGCAGGTGGCTCCGGTGTGGGCTCAGCTAGCAGCATCCAGGCCGCTGTCCGGCAGCTGGAGGCTGAGGCTGACGCCATTATACAAATGGTACGTGAGGGGCAGCGAGCCCGGAGGCAGCAGCAGGCAGCAACGGTTAGCATGGCGCTCCCCGTGCGGCCCCCACCCCCCTTGGCTCACCCCCCTGCAGGGCTCTACCAGTACCCCAGCCCGGGGAAGGTTGAGCCCAAACGCCTGGGTTCCAGCCCCAACTTGGAGAGAGCGGCAGAGCCCAGGTGCCTGAGTTCTATCCCCAGCTTGGGGAGGAGGGGACTGGGTTAGAAATGGGAGCCTGGGCATCTGGGTTCCAGCTACAGCTTGGAGAGGGGTGAGCCTGGATGCTTGGGTCCTATCCACAGCCCAGCAAGGGGTTTAGAGTTGGAAGCCTGGACACCTGGGTTCTGTCCTGAGCTTGGGGAGGAGAGAATTTTGGTTAGAGCCAGAAGCCTGGACACATGAATTCTATCCCAGCCCAATGAGGGGCTTAGAGTTAGAAGCCCTGACACCCAGGTTCCAGCTCCACCTTGGGAGGAGAAGACTAGGATGGAGGTGGGAGGTTGGATGCCTGGGTTATTAGCTTTGGGAGCCCAGACACTTGGGTTCCAGTCTCAGCTCAGGGACAGCAGGGTTAGAAGTAGGGACCGGGACACCTGGGTTCTATCCCAAGTTGGGTTTAGAGTTGGGTCCCCCAGGTCAGAGAGCAGGAATCCCAGATGCCTGGGTTCTATTGTTCGCTTGGGGAGGGGTTAGATTTAGGGGCCCAGGCACCTGGGTTCCAGCCCCAAGTCAGGGAAGGGGAAGCCCAGAAACCTGGATACTCTGGAGAGTGGTGGGGGTTAAAAGTGGGAGCTGGGATGCCTGGGATCTCCTCCTCCTCCCCCCCCTCCCCCCCCCCAACCTCCCCAGCTGAAGAGGGAGGGAGGGTCCACTGCACCTCTCTCCCCCCTGCATGCTCCCCTTCCCCCTGCCGTCGGAACTGTGCCATTGCTCTTCCATGCATGTGGTGCGCCCCTATCCTCCTTAACGTGGGGTGGTGGGGCTACACTGCCTTCCCAGTATCCCTTCCAACCCTGCTTGTCTGTGCATCCTATTGCATGTTCCATGGGGGGGATGGGACAGGGAATGGGTGTGATGCATAAAGGTCTGTCCCCCAGACAGTTTCCACCCCCTGCGCCCTTTACTCCTCCCCAGTTCCTGCCTCCCATCAGCTCCCATTGGGCCCCAAGCTTCTAACACCCCTCCCGCCTCTACTTCCCTTCCATGCGCAGTCAGAGTCCAGCCAGCCAGAAGGGGCTACACGGAGGGATGAGTCACCCATGGATGTGGATCAGCCCTCACCTGCCACCCAGGACACACAATCAGTTGGTGAGTGTTTTTCCCACCAGCTGTGGGGTGTTGCAACTGGGGAATGGCCAAGTATAACACCCAGTGGAGGGGCTCGCTTAGTGCTGGGTGTGTCCAGCTATGGCATGGGGCAGCTAAGGATTGGTAACATATAACACTACAGACCAAAATGCTACCAGTTCTGGGGTTGGGCAGCCAGGGAATGGCCCATATAACACCACATGGCAGGGAGGGTGGGTCCTCCTCGCACTGAGATGCAGCCAGCTCTGGAGTGGATCAGCTGTCTGCAGTGTTATATGTGGCCAAGATGCAGTCACCCCTGGCTTGGGGTGGCTGGGGAACAGCGGAGTATAACACCAGGCAGCGGGGACTTGTTTAGATTTCACAGACATTAGGGCTGGAAGGCACCTCGGAAGATCGAGTCCAGCCCCCTGCCCAAAGGGCAGGAAGTCAGCTGGGGTCATAGGATCCCAGCAAGATAAGCAGCCAATTTACTCATGAAGGTGTTCAGTGTAGGTGCTTGAACCACCTCCGATGGCAGGCTATTCCAGACCTTGGGGGCTCGGACAGTAAAGAAATTCTTCCTTATGTCCAGCCTGAAACGCTCTTGCAGTAGTTTGTAACTGTTCGACCTCATCATCCCTTGGGGCGCTCTGGTGAACAAACCCCTGATAAACTGATCACCCCTGATAAACTTATAGGTGGCTATCAGATCACCCCTGAGCCTGTGCTTTTCCAGGCTAAAGAGCCCCATGGCTCTCAGCCTGTCATCGTAAATTGTTTTCCTGACATCTGATCATGCGCGTGGCTCTTCTCTGGACTCTCTCAAGCTTCTCCACATCCTTTTTGAATTGTGGAGCCCAAAACTGGATGCAGTACTCCAGCTGTGGCCTCACCAAGGC
>NW_005842545.1:396162-402940 GCF_000455745.1 Alligator sinensis
TATGATGCTCACCAGCTCTTTGAGTACCCTGGGGTGTAGATTGTCAGGGCTGGCTGACTTGAAGGTATCCAGCTTCTCAAGGTGTTCCTTCACGAGGTCAGCATTGATTAGTGCTGAGACACGGCTAGTTCTAGGGTGGAACAGCTGGGAAATGGCCTCATATAACACCACCTGTTGGTAGGGGCTGGGCCTTCTGGCACTGAGATACAGCCAGCTCTATGAGAGAAGTGGCTGAGCATAACGCCACCCTCAGGGCACTGAGATGTGCCCAGCTCTGGAGTAGCAGATTATTAACAGCTCCCTCTTACCATTGAGATGTGCCCAGCACTTTGGGGTTGCAGGGTGGGGGAGGAGTGGGGTGTAAAGCCACCTTTCTGGCACTGAGTTGTCTAGTTCTGAAGTAGATCAGCTGAGAAATGCTCTGCAGCATTATATGTAGCCAAGATGCAGCCAGCTCTGGGATGATCCTGGCCACTGCCCTTCTTCCCCCCACCTTGCCCCCTGCAGGCTCAGAAGGCTCTCATGCTGGGGACAAGGAGAAGGAGGAGAGACCTCCAGAGCTGCCACTGCTGAGCGAGCAGCTGAGCCTGGATGAGCTGTGGGACATGCTGGGCGAGTGCCTCAAGGAGCTGGAGGAGTCCCACGACCAGCACGCTGTGCTTGGTGAGGCCACACCCCCTGCCCAGGCCCTGCTTAGCTCTGCTCTGCCTCATTGCTTAGGCCCCACCCTGGGTCTATTTTAGCTATGCCCCAGGTCTCCCTACACATGCTTCCATTTCTAGCTCCTACTCCCAGGGTCTCAGGCCCCATCCTGTCTCAGGCCCTGACTCCCTGGGCCTGTACCCCGGCCTCCCTGGGTCTCTGATCATCCCCCAAACCTCCCCTGTTCCCTCACCTCCTAATTTCCCAGGCCCTACCCTGCCCCCTATGGGATCCCATCCCCTTAAGTTTCCTTGCCTCTCTTTTCCAGGCCTGCCCTTTGGGTCTCAGGCCATGCCTATAGCCACCTCCTAAGTCTATAGCTCCACCTCCTTGGTTCTTATCCCCCCGCACCTATTCCCTAGGTGCATCCCCAGGCCTATAGCCTGGCCCTCTTTGGATCTCCCTTGTCCCTGCCCTTGCATCTTATTTGCCAGGCCCTGCTCCCTGGCCTATAGTGCTGCCCTTTGGTCTCCTTCCCCCAGTTTCCTAGGCCTCACCCCCAGGTGTACAACCTTGCCTTGCCCCCAGGCCTGTAGCCCCACCCCTTTGGGTCTCCTTGCACTCCCCACTTCCCATACTGTGCCCCCTCAGGTGGCTGTGGTCAGGGCCAGGCCTTACCCCCTCCCCTCACCCCTTCCATGCCCCCCACCCCTAAACAGTGCTGCAGCCTGCTGTGGAGGCCTTCTTCCTGGTGCATGCAACGGAACGTGAGAGCAAGCCACCAGTGCGGGACACACGGGAGAGCCAGCTGGCCCACATCAAAGACGAGCCGCCACCCCTGTCGCCTGCCCCCCTCACGCCTGCCACCCCTTCAGCCCTTGACCCCTTCTTCTCCCGCGAGCCTTCAGCCATGTACATCTCAGCCAGCCTGCCCCCTGACACCCAGAAGTTCCTGCGCTTCGCTGGTAAGCCCCAGCCTGGCTTGGGGGGACGGAATAGGGGTGCTGTGGGGGTCAGGGGTGGTTAGGGGAGGTCTGATGGGTTCTGGAAGGGGGAAGGAGGCCTGGTTGGGGGTATTGGGTGGAAGGGTGTCTGGGATTGGGTTGCTGGGAAATCTAGGGATATCAGAAGGGTTTGAGGTCCCAAGAGCATGCTGGGGGGGGGGGTTAGTAGGGGGGGAAGTTTTGAGCAGGGGGCTAGAGGAGGGGTGGGTAGAATGCCCCCAGGCCCAAGGGGTATCTTTATTGGGGCATCCTTGGGGCCTTCTAGACATTGGGGTGGGGAAATTGGCTTGGGGGAGGGATCTGTGCCCAGCTCAGCCTAGCTGGGGGATTGAAGGGGTTGCAGCAGGTACTCAGCCCCACCCCATAACTCCTTTCCCCTTGGCAGAGACCCACCGCACGGTGCTAAACCAGATCCTGCGTCAGTCAACCACGCACCTGGCTGACGGCCCCTTTGCTGTGCTCGTTGATTACATCCGCGTGCTGGACTTTGATGTCAAGCGCAAGTAGGGGCTTGTCTCTGGCATGGGGGTGGGGGCTGGGTAGGAGGCAAAGGAGCTGGTTTGGGGGACAATGAGCTGGAGGGAATTTGGGCTGGGTAGGCATCAGAGGGCATGGCTGAGTGGATACCTTGGGGCCAGTCTAGGTGGGGCAGAAGATGATCCTGGGCTGGGATAGGTGGCATTGGGGCTGGTCAGGGGGGCAGCAGGATAGTGTACTAGGTTTTGGGGCATCGGAGAGCAAGGGTACTAGGTTAGGTAGATATTGAGGGGTAGGGAGGCATGCAGAACCACAGCTGGAGGCATAGGGGCAGCTGGCCTGAGGCACCTTACGGATAAGCAGGGCAGAAGGAGGGCCAGGGATCCTATGGGAGGGTCCTAGGCAAGGAGGGTAGTGCCCTCCACCCCAGGATGGTTGGGGAGGAAGACATGGGCCCTGATTGATTTTTTTTTCCCCCCTGCCCCTAGGTACTTCAGGCAGGAGCTGGAGCGGCTGGACGAGGGGCTGCGCAAAGAGGACATGGCTGTCCATGTGCGGCGCGACCATGTCTTTGAGGACTCGTACCGCGAGCTGCACCGCAAGTCACCTGAGGAGATGAAGAACCGGCTGTGAGTGCCCCCACCTGGGACCCAGGCATCCAGGAGGCAGGGACACATGCAGGAGACAGGGAAACATACACAGGACCCAGGCATCTTGGACACGGGGGCATACATGCACATGGGATCCAGGCATCTAAGGGACACAGGCACACATGTGGGAGGAATCTAGGCATCCAGGCCACAGGGTCAGGTACATGGGGTTTCTCAGATAAAGCAGGGACCCATGCATCCAGGACAGAGCCATACACACATAGGAGGGATCAAGGCATCTGGGACATGGGACCCAGGTGTCCGGGACATGCGCATACTCACACACAGGATCCAGGAAATGGGGACCCTTGCACACATAGGACCTAGCTTTCTGGGACACAGGCTCGCTCACACCCACCCACAACACCTTCCCACACCCCAGACACACAACCCAGGTATCTAGGACAAAGGGTCACGTGCACATGAGACCCAGGCATCTGGGACATGGGGCCACACACTTGCACACAGGATCCAGATGTGTAGGACACAGGGCCACATGCATACAGGACGCAGACATTTGAGACATGGGGACTCGCATAGAGGTGGGACCCAGGTGCCTAGGACAGAGCTACATGCACACAGGAGGGATCCAGGATACAGGGCCCAGAAGTTCAGAACACATGCACGCACTCACAAGGAGGATCTAGGCATCTGAAACACTAGAACCCTTGCACACATGGGACCCAAGTATCCAGGACACTGACGGATGCGCATGTGCACACAGACAGACACACGACCCAGGCATCTGGGACATAGGGCCACAATCATGCATGTGCACAGGACTGCTCATCTGCCCCCCTCTGACCTGCCTCCCCCCTCCCACAGGTACATCGTGTTCGAGGGCGAGGAGGGACAGGATGCTGGGGGGCTGCTGCGCGAGTGGTACATGATTATCTCACGAGAGATGTTCAATCCCATGTATGCATTGTTCCGCACCTCGCCTGGCGACCGTGTCACCTACACCATCAACCCCTCGTCCCACTGCAACCCCAACCACCTCAGCTACTTCAAGTTTGTGGGCCGCATCGTGGCCAAGGCCGTCTATGACAACCGCTTGCTGGAGTGCTACTTCACCCGCTCATTCTACAAGCACATCCTGGGGAAGTCCGTCAGGTTAGCAGGGTCAGAAGTCAGGGGTCACCACCCCTCACAGCAGCCTCCAGGGGGACATCAGCCCAAATCTATGCCCTGACAGTGAGGGAAGCTATGAACACCTCATTAAGGCTTACTCAATCCTTACCTGGAGGGTCCTCATTAAGGCTTGCTCTCCAGTGCCATTTCTGTGCCCTTACGCCTCATTAAGGCTTGCTCTGTAGGGGCAGGTTCCTTCTATCTCTGTGCTGGGACAGAGAGGTGAGCTGTTAACACCTCATCAAGGCTTGTTCAGTCATTACACAGAGGTGCCTCAGTAAGGCTTGCTGGGTCTGAAGCATAGCAGGCCTTAAGAAGATGTGAACAGCGGAGCAGATGCACTGACTTCCGCAATGGGCAGCCCTGTGGCAGTATTCATTTTGACCAGTATGATTGATTTATTATCACTATTAGTTAATTTTTTATTATTTAAATTACTTTTTACACAATTTTTATCATTCATACTATTCTTTATTATTTGTAGTGTCTTTTGTTATTTATATACCATTTTTCATTATTTATATTATTTTTATTGTTTATGGTTTTGCTTAAATGTTTGTTTTCATTATTGCTATTTTTATTGGTTATACTCAATATAGTTTTTTATTTTTATATATTTGTTTATACTAGTTTTGTACTATATTTGTTTATACTAGTTTTATTTGTACTGTTTTTATTTATACTATTCTTTACTATTTACACTTTTTATACTGTTTATTATTTATACTATTAATCATATGTTTATTAATTATTGTTTTAATAATGATAATTCTTAATGCCAATTTAATATTCTATCAATATTTTATTACTAATATTAGTATTTTTTTAATGTTATTATTCATGATTATTCTTGTGATTCACCTTTTTAATGAGGTATGTTCAGATAATCCAACAAAGCTTAATGAGTCATGTACAAGTGATAATTGAGCAAGCCTTAATGAGGTGTGAATGAATGGGCAAAATGATGCCTAATGAATGAGGCATCAACAGCTAAATAGAAAAGAGCCCTGACTACCCAGAGGCCAGCCATGTGATCCACCTTTAATGAGGTGTGGACTATTAAGGTACAATAATGATGCCTATATCAACAACGTGTGTCAACAACAAGCAGAAGTGCCCATATGCCCAAAACCCAGCCCTATCCTTCACCCTTGATGAGGTGTATGTATAGGTAATGAACCTGCCAATCTTAATCAGAAAAAGGTGTCATTAGGTGTCAATAGCTGACCAGAAGTCCTGACTCCTCATAGGACGGCCATATGATTTAGTTTTTACGAGGCATGTACAGGTAGCAATCAAGCCAGGCTTAATGAGATGTGGTTAGCTAATAGTTCACACCTCAATAAATATTACTTATCGGTTGAGTCAGGGTAACAATGCCTAATGAGGTGTCAACAACTGAGCAGATGCTGTAGTATAGCCAGCCCTGTGGTAATGAGATGGCCTGCCTTAACGAAGCATGGACAGCTAGGGCTCTTAAATAAGGAGTGTTAATGAAGCATGGACAGTGGGGGGTGTGGGGCAGGTGGGGATCACCCACTCCCCATTTTAACCCCTTCCTTCCTGCCCCTTGCCCAGGTACACAGACATGGAGAGTGAGGACTATCACTTCTACCAGGGGTTGGTCTACCTGCTGGAGAATGACGTGTCCACGCTGGGCTATGACCTCACCTTCAGCACTGAGGTACTGCCCCCTGTTGTGCCCCTGAGGGGATGGCCCCACCTTACCATGAAGGAAGGGAGGGGGTTTCTGGAAGGGATGGGGGAAGGCCTGTGGTATAAGGGATGAGTGATATGCCCAGGGGGGTGATGGAAGAATGGGATTTTTGGATGCTGGGGGTGTGGTCTCAATGGACCTTGCCCCCTTCCCGGCTCCCCTCAGGTGCAGGAGTTCGGAGTGTGTGAAGTGCGTGACCTCAAACCCAATGGGGCAAACATCCTTGTGACGGAGGAGAACAAGAAGGAGTACGTGCACCTTGTCTGCCAGATGCGGATGACAGGTACATAGAGTGGGACTTCCTGGACGGTGGGAGCAGAGCAGATGGAAACTTCCTGTCTAGTGGGGTGGGGGTGGAGCTGGACTTTGGGGGTGGAGTTTCCTAGGAGGGGAGGGAGGTGCCTGGGGTTGGGACTTCCTACCTCAGGAGGGCAGGACTGGACTTGCGGGGGGGAGGGGGCTGGAATTGGGGCTTCTTGGGAAGAGGGTGAGGGAGATGTGGGGACAGGACATCCTGGGATGACGGAAAGGAATAGATTCATAGATTGTAGAGTCGGAAGGGACCACAATGGATCATCGTGTCTGACCCCCTGCCCCTAGCAGGAAGGAGGACCGAGGTTAGATGACCCCAGCCAGGTGACTATCTAGCCTCCTTTTGAAGACCTCCAAGCTAGGTGATAGCACCACCCCTCTTGGAAGCCCATTCCAGATCCTGGCCACCCTTACTGTGAAAAATGTCTTCCTAATATCTAACCTAAATCCACTCTCAACTAGTTTACACCCATTATTCCTAGTCAGTCCCTGGGGCGCCTTAGTAAACAGCACTTCCCCTATTCCCCGTTGACCTCCCCTAATAAATTTATAGGCGGCCACAAGATCTCCCCTCGGCTGTCTCTTGTGAAGGCTGAAGAGATTCAGCTCTCTCAGCCTCCCCCTGCAGGGTCTATCATGAAGGCCACTCATCATGTGAGTGGCCCTTCTCTGGACCCTCTCGAGATTCCCTGCGTCCCTCTGAAATGTGGCGCCCAAAACTGGACACAGTATTCCAACTGCGGCCTGACCAGTGCTACATAGAGGGGGAGCATCACCTCCTTTGTTCTATTAGTCATGCACCTGCTAATGCACGACAAGGTGCGATTGGCCTTGTTGATGGCCTT
>NW_005842545.1:403305-405328 GCF_000455745.1 Alligator sinensis
CTCTGCCTCCGAGCTGCTGAGAAGGACACTCCCCAACCTATAGGTGTGCTGGGGTTCCTCCTTCCCAGGTGGAGTACCTTACCTTACATTTATCTTTATTAAATTGCATCCTATTTCTCTCTGCCCATTGATCCAACCTGTCCAGGTCAGCCTGAATCTGCTCCCTGCCCTCCGGTGTACTAACTTTGCCCCATAACTTGGTATCATCAGTGAACTTGGAGAGGGTGCTCTCCACACCCTCGTCCAAATCGCTGATGAAGATATTGAATAATATCGGTCCAAGGACTGAACCCTGTGGGACCCCACTGCCCACCTCCCTCCAGGCCGAGAAAGAACCATCCACCACCACTCTCTGGGTGCGGTCCCTAAACCAGTTGGCCACTCACCTGTCCACTCCACAGTCTTTCCAATGAGGATAGGGTGTGAAACTCTGTTGAAGGCCTTCCTGAAGTCCAGGAAGATGACATCAGCCTCGGCTCCCTTGGCCAGGCAGTGTGTGACCTGGGTATAGAAGGCTACAAGGTTTGTCAGGCAGGATCTACCTGTGACAAACCCGTGCTGGTTTTGCCTCAGCATCGTTTCCCCTGCTGGGCCTGCACAAATGTGTTGCTTGTTTATTTTCTCTAGCATTTTCCCAGGAATAGAGGTAAGACTGACTGGTCTAAAGTTACCCGAATCATCCCTTCTCCCTTTCTTGAAAGTGGGCACCACATTGGCCCTTCTACAGTCCTCAGGGATCTGGCTGGAGCACCACGAGTGCTTGAATAGCTGTGCCAGCGGCTCAGCTATGACACTGGCCAATTCTTTCAGCAGCCGTGGATGGAGGTCATCCAGGCCTGCTGACTTGTACCCATCCAGCTCCTCCAGGAGCTCCTTAACTATTTCAAAACTAACCATAGGTGGACTGGTGCCATGTGGACATCTGTCAATGATCGAGGTGGGAGAATTGGCTTGGTCAGTACATAGAAATACTGAAGCGAAGAACTCATTGAAGAGCTCTGCTTTTTTCCCCGCGTCAACTGCCAACTGTCCTGATTTGTCCTGCAGTGGCCCCATGTTGCTCTGACCTTTCCTTTTGCCCACTATGTACCTGAAGAAGGACTTTTTATTGTCCTTGATTATTGAAGCCAGTCTGAGCTCAAGCACCGCCTTGGCCTGTCTACCTGATTCCCTGCAATAGCGCGCTAGGAAGATATATTCCTCCCCTCCTCGGTGGCTGCTTCCATTGCCTATACATCTCTTTCTTTGCCCCCAGACTCTCCTGGAGTTTCCTGTTCAGCCAAGGGGGCTTTTTTGCCCCCTTACCTCCCTTTCCTATGTAATGGGATAGACTCCTTTTGAACCCTAAGGATCACTCCCTTGTGATGGATGTCTTCCTGCTTTGTGGGTGGGACTTCCTGGAATGGGATGGAGTGGAAATGGTCTGAGGGCAGGACTTCCTGCCTCAGCGGGGATGAGGCTTGACTTTGGGGTAGGGCTTCCTGGGATAGGAGGAAGTGGGAGATGCCTGTATGCCTTGAGGGGCAGGACTTCCTGGGTTGGGTGGCAGGAGACACCTAGGGGTGGGACTTCCTAGGATGGGGTGACTGGGAGATGTTAGGAGGACACTGTCTGTGGACAGCGGGCATGCTGGGTCAGGGGGCAAGGTCAGGATATGTATGTAGGTGCAACTTCCTGCAGGTGGGGCATCCCAGGGATGGGACTAATGTGCTTCCTAGGGAGTGGGGTTTGTATAAGATCTACTAAGAACTGTAGCAACAAAGACCCCTGATGGCTGGGTTCTTTCATAGCTTTAGGAGGCAGCTGGGTCTGGTGGGTTAGAATAGTGGTAGGGACTGGGAGTCTGGATGCTTGAGTTCTCTGGGAAGGGTGTGGAAGCTGGGGTGTCAGAGCAAGGGACATGGGAATCCTGGACTTGGGGTTAGAGCAGGGTGGGGGCTTCCCTGGGAGGGGAGTGGCATCTGGAGCAGGGAGCCATAGACACCTGGGTTGTCTGGGAGGAGAATGGGTCTGGGGGATTTAG
>NW_005842545.1:405343-421023 GCF_000455745.1 Alligator sinensis
AGGGTGCTGGGGGCTAGATGCCTGTATTCTTGTGGGGGGAGAACAGGGGGTGCCAGACCAGGTCCCATCTGCACCATCCCTCCCTCCCTGTCCCCTGGCAGGAGCCATTCGCAAGCAGCTGGCTGCCTTCCTGGAGGGCTTCTATGAGATCATCCCCAAGCGCCTCATCTCCATCTTCACGGAGCAGGAGTTGGAGCTGCTCATCTCGGGGCTGCCCACAATTGACATTGATGACCTCAAGGCCAACACCGAGTACCACAAGTACCAGGCCAACTCCATCCAGGTGCGTTCCCCTCAGCTGAGCCCAGCCGTCCTGCCCGAGCTGGCTGCATCTCGGTACCATTATATTCTGCACCCCAAAGTTGGCTGCATCTCAGCTCTCCTTGTGCAGTGTTTTACTCAGCCAGTCCCCAGCTATCCTGGCCTGAAGCTGACCATATCTCGGCCTTCTCTGGGTAACGTGATACTCAGCTGTCCTGTGCCAGATCTGGCCACATTGTGGCTTTCCTTCTGTGGTGTTAACACCTGACTGTTCCCAGCTGACCTACCTCAGATCTGGCTGCATCTTGCACTTCTCTGCTCTGCTGTTTTGACCATCCCTGTATGGTGTTCTGCTTGGCCAGGCCCAGCCACCCACCCCAGAGTAGGTTGCAGCTGGACCTTCTCTGCATGGTGCTATACTTGGATGTCATGCCCCAGAGCTGGCTGCATTTCAGTCCTCCCTCTATGGTGTTATTCTTGGCTGTGCTAGCCATTCCCACCCCACCACAGAGCTGGCTGCATCAGCCCTCTCCTTAGTATACTCTCCCAGTCTGAACTGTCCCCTCCCAGAGCAGGCTGTCCCCCAGGTCTCACTCCCCTCCTTCCCCTTACAGATCCAGTGGTTTTGGCGAGCTCTGCGCTCATTTGATCAGGCTGACCGTGCCAAGTTCCTGCAGTTTGTGACGGGCACGTCCAAGGTGCCACTGCAAGGCTTTGCTGCCCTGGAGGGTATGAACGGTATCCAGAAGTTCCAGATCCACCGTGATGACCGCTCCACTGACCGCCTGCCCTCTGCGCACACCTGGTAAGGCCTGCCCCAGCATGGGGTGGGGGAAACCCAGGTGTCCAGAACCGCCCCACCACCACCACCCCCCTCAGTGTCTGGAAGAGAGACAGGCAGATACGTACAAGCACCCCCTCCCAGGTGCTGGGGAGGTTCATGCACACACCTCCCCCCTCAGGTATCCAGGAGAGAGAGAGAGACATGCACGGGGGGTGTCAGTGTCCTGTGTGTCCAGGTGTGCATGCGTATATGCACACTTGCAGAGCCCAATCATCTGGGACACGTGTACCTAATCCAGGCATCAGGCCACTGCTGCTGTATAAGGGGCAGGACTTCATGGTGTGAGGAGGGGGCACTGAAACTAGCGGGGAGGGTCTTTGGGGGGAGGAGAGGATCTGTGCTTTATGTGCTGGGGAGGCATAACCCTTAGACTCTGCCTTCTTCTCACTGTCCCCTCCTCCTCCACAGCTTCAACCAGCTGGACCTGCCGGCCTATGAGAGCTATGAGAAATTGCGACACATGTTGCTGCTGGCCATCCAAGAGTGCTCTGAGGGCTTTGGCCTGGCTTGACTCTGCCCCCAGGCCCCCCCCCAGGGAGCGGGACTTGGCTGCCCAGGGGGTGGGGCCTTGCCTGACCCCACCTCTCTCCCTCTCCAGGTTATTTTTCTACTGTCCAAGAGCAGGCAGCTTGGTTGGGGGTGGGGAGAAGGGGGTGTGGCTTGATCAGGGAGTGGCTTGTGGGTGGGGAAGGGGCCACCCTTCTGCTTCCCTTTTTAAGCTCCTCCTACACTTCCTTTTATGGCAAGGGAGGGGGACTGGCTGCTAGCTCCACCCCCCAGGGCCTGCAGAGAGGAGACAAATGCTATATATAAATATATATATATATATTTTTTGGTTTAGTTCTGCCCTTTTTTTCTTAAAAACACTTTGTGCTTGGAATGTGGTTGCCGTGACTCCGAGCAAGCCCTGCCCCTTGGCCTCACCCCTAGCCCCATATCTTTGACCTCTGTACCCTCAAAAACAAGGGGGGGAGGGGTGCATATGCTGGCTCTTTTGGTTTGGCAGGGAAGGGGTTAAAGATGACCCGATTCTGGGGGGAAGGGAGACTAACCCCTTCCCCATTTTTGGCCCTGCCTACTGCCCTTTCTCTGCCCAGGAAAAACAGACACACAAAAGGACAAAACCCCCCTGAAAATGTGAGGAAAAAAGGGGGGGGGGAGAATAAAAAATAAACATGATCTTGGTAAGAGCCATAGCCCGGTCTTCTTTTTGGGGGGGGCACGGCTCGGGAGGAGTTGGAGCTTTGCTGCAGGGGGCTTGAGGCCAGAAGGTGGGGCTTGTTTAGCTCTACCCCCTTCCCTAATAGAGGTAGGGCTGGTTTGGTATGGGGGAGCTGTTGTGTTAAGAGTTTAATGAAGGCTAGACAGGGTTGGTAGGAGAAAGAACAGGGCTATTGGAGGGAGGGGCTTGAGGGAAGGAGGCAGGACCTAATGGCGTTGGGGGTGGTTTGGTGGGGAAAGCCTGGGGCGGGAGGCTGGGAGGATACCTGGAGGTAGTGGGTGGGGCTCCTTGGTCGGGGGGGGAGGGCTAATTGGTGGTGGGGTTGTCTTGATTAGTCGAGCATGAATGTAGGTGAAGGACCCAGACTAAAGATATGGCCAGGCCCCCTTCTTCCCCTGAGCCTCTTTATCTAGCTTATGTTGGTCCCACACTGGGATCGCTACCACATTAGATTCCTCACTGCACGACGCTATGTTGGAGTCTCCAGCGTGAGCATCTTGTTTTCCTCACTATGAGCGCCGCACCCTGGTTTCCCCTCCTAGCCCCTGTACGTCATAAAGGAAGCTTAAACGCCATAATTCGCCTTCCCCTCCTCCATACCAGGCCAGGGGGGAGTCCCCCCGAGGAGGGCAACAGGCGCTGTCGGCTGCAACCCCCTGGAGGGGCCACTGAGGGGAAGCCGCCCCGCCCCCCCACTTCACCCGGGGGAGGAGGCGTACTCTCATCTAAAGAGATCCCTCCCTCCCCAGTGAAGGGGCGGGGCCAAGCAGGTGGGGGAGAAAGTGGGGGTTAGAAGAAGGTGGGACCTAAGTCCAAGAGCGGGGCGAGGCTGTGGGCGGACCTTGGGGAAAGGGGCGGAGCGTCGCGGAAGGGACTTTGGGGGAGGGGCTGGGTGCGGGGGCTAGTACTGTTAGGGAACCCAGGCGTCCCGCCTCCCAGGTCTCCCTGCTCCCACCCCCGGCCCTACTGCTCCTCCAGGGAGCCCAGGCGTCCTGCCTCCCCCTGCCCTCCTAGCAGGGCCGGGACCCCGTTGCCCAGGTGCCCGCAGGCCGGGACGATGCTGGAGGAGCCGGCGCTGCCGCTTTTCACGGCCAAGGGGGACCAGGCGCGGGGGCTGCTCAACACAGAGATAGGGCCCCTGCAGCAGCAGCTCCGAGCCGGCGAGTACGAGGCCTTCCGCTACGCCCCGCTCTTCGAGAGCGACTTCATCCAGGTGGGGGCGGGGCCAGGAGTGGAGAGGCAGAGCTAGAAGGACAGGCGGGCCCATAGCGGGCAGTAGGGCCAGGATGCAATGGAAGGAGCCAAGGGTGGAGTCAAGGGAGCAGGGACTGGCTGAAAGTAAGGAGCCGGACGGGGTGGGAGCCAGAGTGGAGGGGGAGGAGCCAGGGTGCTGGGGGCAAGGCTGTGAGGGGAGGGATGCAGCGAGGGAGCTGGGGTGCAGCTGGGAGTGCAGGAGGAGGAACCAAGGGGCTGGGAAAGGAGGGGTGGAGCCAGGAGGGCTGGGTTAGAGGAGAGGGGAAGAGGCAGAAAGCTGTGGGGCCATGGGCGTAGTCAGAGGAAGACCAAGACTTGGGGAGGGGCGGGGCTAGAGAGGCCAAGGGAGTGGGTCACAGCAGGCGGGCTAGATAAAAAGCCTTGGGGGCGGAGCTAGGCCTGGGGTGTAGTCAGAGGCGGGGCCCTGGCTTCTTGGCCCGGCTTTGTCCTAAGGCCCTGCCCCCCATGGCACACACCACCCCCTCACACCCTCAGATCAGCCGCCGGGGGCAGGTGGTCGACGTGCACAACCGGGTGCGGATGGTGACAGTTGGCGTGGCCTCTACTAGCCCCGCCCTTCTGGTGCCCAACGTGCTGCTGGTGGCCCGCCCTGTGCTGCCCTCTGACAGCCCCGCCCCCCATGCCTGTGCCGGGCCTGCCCCCCGGACTCTGGAGCTGACCAGGTGAGATTCCCCCCACCACCACCGACGTGCACCTCCCCAGCCTCCATAGTGCCCCTCACTCCTGCCCCATCCGTTAGGCTGCTGCCCCTGCGCTTCGTGAAACTGTCGGTCCACGACGAGGGGACCCAGCAGTTGCGGCTGCGCCTGGCCAGCGGCCGCTCCTTCTACCTGCAGCTCTGTTCCCCCTCGGACGCTGCTGCCACCCGGCGCCTATTTGCCCTCTGGGTCCAACTCATCCACCTGCTGCTGCCCCCAGCTGAGTCCGGCCCTACAGAGCTGCCGCCCCTAGCCCCCGAACCCAGTCAGGATGCTGTCGGGGTGAGATGGACACCTGGGTTCCCTCCTGGGTGGGGCGGGGGTGGGGGGGCTGGGACCCCTGGGTTCTCTCCCAGTTCTGGGAAACAAGGTTCTTCTGGTGGGTTGCAATAGCGGGAGACCTGGATGCATGGGTTCCTCCTTGGAAGGAGATTGGGGGCTGGGGCCTCTGGAAAGGCAGGCGCTGAGGGGTTGCAACAGGGGGAGCTGGGAGCCGGGATGCCTAAACTCTGTGCCCCTGGCACTTCCCCCCCGCCCCCACAGAGCCTGGCATCAGTGCCCCCACACGAGGTGGACCCGGCAGCCGTGAGCATCCGCAGTGTGCAAACCCCCAGTCCCGGGGACCTAAGCAGCAATGGCAACCCCAGCCCCCACTCAGTGCCCGACCCACTGCCCCGCGAGCAGAGCCAGGGCCAGGCCCGGGGCCGCAGCCCCCCGGGGAGCAGGAGCGAGGCTGCCCGGTGAGGAGGGGGCGGGCTTGGGGGCGGGGCTGAGAGGGGATGCAGGGGCTTAGGTGTGGTAGGAGAGGCTTACAATCGGGACCAAGATGAGGGGAGAGGTTTAGGCAAGGGGCTGAGGTGGTGGGCGGGGCTTAGGCAGCATAGGTGGGGCTTAGATTTGGCACTGAGGCAGTGGGAGGGGTTTGGAGGGAGGGAGGGAGTTAGATAAGGAGTGTGGGTCTGAGGAGGAGGAGGGCACGAGTAGAGGAAGGGCCGTAAATGCGGTGGGTGGGGTGGGGCTGTGGCATGGGATTTTGGGGTTGAGAGGTTTAGAGGCAGTGGGTGGGGCTTAGAACTGCCTTGAGGTAGTGGGCGGGGCTTAGAAGGGTGGTGAAAGGGCCAGGTAGTCCTGGGAGGTGGTGGGCGGGGTTTCGAGCACTATCGGCGGTGCTTTGGGATCGTGGGGGGGCTTTAGAGGCACTGGGTGGGGCTAGGGGCTCCGTGGGGGGCGAGGCTGAGTCGTGGGGAGTGGGAGAGGCTTAGGCTGGTGGACGCGGCTTAGAGCCTTTGTCTCGCTTTAGGCCCCGCCCCCGCGGCGCGGCCCGCAGTAAATCGTCCCGGGGCCGTCGGCCGAGCCGGCTGCTGGCGCTGGTCAAGTCGCTGTCGCGGGGCAGCCTCGGAGCCAAGGGCAAGAGCAAGGCCCCCCAGGCGCCCTGAGGATTCCCCGCAACGAGCGGACGCTAGAAGGAGGGGCTGCTTGAGTAAACGGAGCAGACGGGACCGCGAGTGGTGTGTGATTATTCCGAGGGGACAGGGCTCGGGCGGGAGCCCGGCGTTCAAAAGGGACAGGCCTAGCTTCACGCGGGCTCTTCCGGTCCGGCGGGAGGGAAGTGACGTCGTGGGCCCGCTCGGCCGGCGGGGGGGCGGCTTGCTACCTGGAACGTTAACGGGCTACGCGCGGGCCCCGGGCCGGCCCAGATTCTGGCAGCGCTGGACGCTCACGTGGTCTGCCTGCAGGAGACACGCCTGACCAGTACGTCCCGCGGAGCAAAGGGCGTAAAGAAGGCGGGGTATGGGGGTGAAGACAAGGGGTCAGCGGGCAAAGGCCTTAGGCCAGGGATGCAGAGGGTGAGGGGCAATGACCGGGGGGCGGGTTATAGGAGAGGCTTATGGGGGTCAAAGATGAGGTACCATCTGGGGTCAACGAGGGGGTGGGGGGTAGACAGTGATCTCCTAGGAGGGTGGGGGGTTATGAAGCAGGAGTCAATGGTCAGAGGTGGAACAGGACTGATGTCTCTTCCCCAGGAGACCAACTGGACGATTCCCTGACGCAGGTGGAGGGCTACACCTCTTACTTCAGCTGCTGCCGCACCCGCTTGGGTTACTCTGGTGAGGGACCCAGGTGTGCGGGGACTGTGCCTACCCCACCTCCAACTCTGCTTTTCCAGAGTGGGAAGAGAACCCAGGAATCCTGGCTCCCTCCCCTCCTAAAGAACACAAGCCGCTGGCCTCCCACCCCACCCTGCTTTTACCTGCCACCCTCCCCTCACAGAGAACCCAGGTGTCCATGAGCTGGGTGCTGACCAGGACACCTGGGTTCCCCTGCCCACAGGGGTAGCAACATTCTGTCGGGCGGAGGCCACACCTGAGGCAGCAGAGGAAGGGCTCTCAGGGCTGCTGGCTGCGCCGGGCGCCATGGGCAGCTACGTGGACAGTGGCAGCTTCAGCCCTGAGGAACTGGCAGTGCTGGACAGCGAGGGACGTGCCTTGGTCACCCACCACCGCATCCGGTGAGGGCAGAGCTTGGGTGGGTGCACCATGGGTCTGGGGGTGGGGCTTGGTCTATGGACATATAGCTGGAGGATGGACCCTTGGCCTTGAAGTGCTATGGATGGAGTCTAAGCCCTGGGTAGGGAAAATGAGCTATGGCTGTAGCATCAAAACTTTGGGGGCAGGGCAGTGGGCTGAGAGCAGTGTCTTGGCCCCTGGCAGGGGACTGGGTTCTGGGGGTGGAGCCTGGGCAATGGGGCATTGGGCAATGAGCTAGCAGCAAAGTTGAGGTGGGGAGGGTTGGGGCCTGGGTGCTCAGGATGATGGGAAATGAGTGTGGAGGGGAAATGAGGTGGGAAATGAGTGGGGAGGGGAGGGGCAGGGCCTGGGTGCTCAGGGTGTGGAGTCGGGGCTGCGTGGGCAAGACCTTGAGCTGGGGGCAGGGCCTAGATAGAGCGGGGCAAGGAGCCTGAACCCCCCCATTCCTCTGTTGCTGCCTCCCCAGGATGCCATGGGGGGCAGAGACTATGCTGACGGTACTGAACGTCTACTGCCCCCACGTTGGCCCCCGGCAACCACTGCACCCTGTACCCCAGCACCGCTTCCTGCAGCTGCTGCGCAACCGTGCCCTCAGCCTGCTGCACCATGGCAGGTACTGCCCCCCTCAGGCCTCCCTTCAGTGGCCTTTGACCCTCCCAGCCTGAGACTGCCCACCCCACCACACATCCTGTCCATGTGCTCCTGTGCCCCCTCCAGACACTGCCCCCAGGAGCCCTTTGACCCGTGCCAGCCCCTGAAACCCTGCCCAAACACACACATCCCATCCACCCTCCTCATACCCTCAGCCCTGCTCTCCCAAGAGCTCACAGGTGCCCTTTGCCCCCCTCCTCAGATACCCTCCCATGGCTTCAGTCCTGCCCCCACCCCCTCTGGATCCCTTTGACCCTCATAGGTGCTCTCTGTAGCCCACAATGCTTGAGACCCCCACTCCCCCACCCTTCACATCTCATCTAGGCCCCCAAGATCCCCCTCCCCCCAACCTGCACCCCTGTCCCCATCGTGAAGACATCACAGGCTGCAGAGGCACTGTGGAGACCAAGGTGTCTGGGGGTCTCTTTCCCCACCTTTCCCCCCCAAAACCCAGATCCTCCTCCAAGAGCTGTGAGGGACCGAGGCATCCAAGAGCCTTGCCCCCAACCCAACAAGCCTCCGCTGCCTCGTGAACCTAGTGAGAACCCAGGCATCCGAGGTCCCAGCACTCCCTCCCCCCAACTCCCTTCCTAGGTTTAGGGGTGGTCCAGGTTCCCCAAATGTATCCTTCCCCCACCCCACCTCCCTTGGGCCCAGACTCTGCCCCCAGCTCTTGATTCTGCCTTTTTGGCTTTGGCCCCCACCCCTAGTTCTGATGCCCCACCTCTCCTATTCTGACTCCACCCCCTCCTAGTCTGACTCTGCCCACCTCTTTGCCTCTGCCAGCCACGTGGTGATCATGGGGGACCTGAACATAGCGCATCGGCCCATTGACCACTGCCAGCCTGGAGACCCTGTGAGTGCTGGAGGAACCTGATAAGAGGGGCAGGGGATTGGGAACCTGGTGCCTGGGTTTCCATCCAGGCTGGGGGAGGGAAGGTAAGGAGTTAGCATACTTGCTGGGGGTGGAGTTGGGAGCCAGGACCCCTGGGTCCTTTCTTAGCTGTAGGAAGAAGGTGGGGGCTGGGAGCCCGGATGTCTGGGTTCTGTACCCCCCTCCTGGATGGGAGTACCAAGGACAGAAGGGAGGATCTGGGAGTCTGGACACTTGGGTCCCTCACCCTGCCCCCCCTCCCCCAACAGGAAGCATTTGCAGCCAACCCAGCACGGTGCTGGCTGGACGAGCTGCTGTCGGGAGATGGGAGTGGGGGTCTCTTCGTGGACACCTTCCGGTTGCGGCACCCAGGGCAGCGCCAGGCCTTCAGCTGCTGGCGAGGGGGCACAGGGCTAGGGGTGCGGGCAGCCAATCAGGGCACACGGCTGGACTACATCCTGGCAGACCGCGTACTGGCACTGGGGGCACTGGCTGGTGCCTCCCTGCTGCCCTCAGTGCTGGGCTCCGACCACTGCCCAGTGTTGGCTCAGCTTGGTGGTGCATTTGTGCCTGCCCCCCACCCCCCTGCCCTGGCTACCCGCCGCACCCAGCTGAGTCTCCGCCCCTTCTTGGCACCCCGGGGACCCCCTGCCCCACTTCCCGGCCCCAGTGGAGCCAGGAAGAGGCTAGCACCAACCCACCTGCCACAGATGGGGGACCTGCGGAGGTACTTCAAGGTGAAGGGGCCATCCCCGGATGCACTGGGGGAGTGTGGAGAAAAGCTGTCCCCATATGCACTGGGGCAGAAACAGCAGGAGCCACTACACGATGCAACAGTGCAGAGCCTGAAGGAGATGGAAGTTGCGCAGACTGGGCTGGAGCAAAACAACCAGGAGCCATGCCCTAGGAAAGCATGGACAGGGAATAGCCCAACATGCCAAGGGGTCACGTGGACAAATGACAACCCAGCATTCACTGGGCCCGAGGGACCTGCGGATATACTTCAAGGTAGAGGGTGGGGCAACACAGGCAAGCACCCTCCCAAAAGACACTTGCCCTATAGTGATGGGGCCCACCCACAGTGCCATGGGGCACAGCCTATCCCCAGAGGCACTGGAGCATAGTGCCTTGGTGATGGGTAGTACCCATGGGCCCCTGGGTCAGGTACCCTGCCATGCTGCACCAGCCCAGACACAGGCTTGGGCCCCACCTACAGGCCCCACTCTGACTGCCCTGGACACTTGGGTTCTGTGGGAGGGGAGGGTCAGCTAGTGGGAGTGGGGCATTAGTTGTCTGGACTCCTGGGCCACAGCTGGTTGAAAGTGTAACAACCTGGCCCATCCCCCCCCTAGTTTATTTTGCTCTCTTTTAACCCCAAACTGGCCTCTATTTTTGATAAATAAAGATATGAAAAGACCTGGTGTGGGACTTAAACCTCCACAAGGCTGTGACACTTGGGTTCTCTCTCCAGACTCTGTGGGGGGTGGGGGATGAGGTAGGCTGTCCCCCTGGCCCCCAGCTTCTTCTTGTGGCTCAGCCCCAATAAGAGCCTGGTTGAATCAGTGGTCTCCCCTGCAGCCAGGGTTCTTTCCCAGCCCACGGGCTGGGGGTGGGACGGACTGTTCCTTCCTAGATACCACTGGGTTCTCTCCTGGCTCTGACGGGTGATGGACAGGGGCTGGGTGGGGGCTGGCCTTGCTAGACCCCTGCAGCTAGGGCTGTGGAGTTGGGGGGACTGTCTCCAGATGCCTGGGTCCAGCCCACAGGGACAGAGCTGGGGCCAGGGTGCCACATGTTTATTGCTGTCCCATGGGTCCCCTGTCCTGGATGGAGGGTGGGTCCATGCATCCATCCATCCATCAGGCGCAAAGGGGCACAGACAGGGTCCCAAAGCAGTCGCGCTCCCACTGACTGAGCAGCTCCAGATGCAGAGGGCGCTGGCAGAAGCCACAGGTCGGGTCTCCTGGAGGCATCAGTGGCAGCCCTTCTGCCTCCCACGCCCGGGACAAGCACTCTGGAGGAAGCATGGAATCAGTGGGAGTGGTCACAGCCCTAGCCCCACCCCCTCTGACCTTATGCCCTGCCCACATCCCTCCCTTGATGTCTTAAGCCTAATTCTGTAGCCATGCCTCTTCCCCTTGGCTTTGAGGCCACATCCCTAAGCCTGGCCCTGCCCCTCCACCAATGGCTCCTGCTCTCCTTCCCCTAGATCCAAGGCAGGCCATGTCCCCTTCTGCTCCTGTGTTATCCCTTGACAATGTCCAGCCCCCACCCGCTGCTTGTGTCCCTGGCTATGCCCCTCTGACTGCTGTCCCACCTCCTACCCAGATGCACCATTCAGCTCCTTGGTAGCACCCCATAAGCACCCCCTCCCCTCCCTGCAGCTCTGCTCCCTTGGATGATTAGCCCCACACCCTGCTCCCAGGCCCAAACCCCTGCCCCAAGCTCCACCTGCCCACTCACCAACTAAGTGCTCAATCATGGGTGGGGTGTGATGTGGGGTGGGTGCCAGGCGCAGCAGCTCATGGCCGCGCGGCACCGTGGGGTAGTTGATGGCCTGAATGTAGATGCCATCATGGGTCAGGAGCCGCTCGCTCACCCGGGTGCAGGCCGCTGCCTCCCCCACCTGTACCAGGGATGCAGGAGTTGGAGGTTTCTCTCTTTCTCAGATGCATGTAGGCAGGCAAGCAAGCCTCCCTACCTGCCCCCCACCTCCAGGGGATGCAGTAGAGCAGGGCCTCCAATGGCTGGGTGTTACCCAGGCAGCACCATACAGGAGCATTTAACATCCTCTTCACTCCCACAGCTCCCCAGCAGGCCCTGATCCTTCACTAGCCTGGCAGGCCTCACCCAACAGGCCAACCAGCAGCCTCCTGGTGGCCCCTTCCTTCTCCCAACCTGCATTAGTGTGGCCCCAGCTGCCAGGCCCTGGTGCTGGGCCAGGATGCCCAGCACTTCAGCTGCATGTGAAATGTTGGAGGCCTGCAGGACTCAGGCCAAGAACACCCAGTTCTAGTCATGTAGGGGGCAGAGGGTAGGTTGGGGGGAACCAACAGGGTTGGGTACGTCTACATGAGCTGCTTACTGCACAGTTAACCAATCAGCTGTGCAATAAACATCTCAGTGTCTGCAGGTGCACCCCTACCTGGGCACATGGAACTAATGAACCCCTGCAGCAGGGAAGGACTTTTGAACAGAAGTACTGTCCTGGGGCCAAGTTTTTTTTTTGGGAAAAATTCATATGTAGACGCTGCCTCAGCTGTCTGGGGCATGGTATCTCAGTATGGGACTAGCTGGCAGACAGCCCTTGCATGGGTGCACCATACAGACAGCTGCTCCCCAGCACAAATTGCTGGGGGAGCAGCCCTGGGCTCTTTGGCTGGCTGGAGTGCAGTGTGCCTCAGTGCAGGAGCTACCTGCCAGCTAGCCCTGCACTGAGGTACCCCATGGCCCATTCAAGCCCCCAGCACATAGAGCTGCTCCCCTGGATCCCTGCCCACCCAGCCTGCTCCAACCGGGCTCCACCTGCTGTGCACAAATCAACTCCAGAGCAAATTAAAGCAGTGAACCCTGGAGCAAAAAGAACTGAAGGTTACTGGTCCACATTAATTGTGCATGTAGATGTGCCCACAGGTATGGAGCACAGCTGTGCTATGGCATCACTATGGCCAGGACTGTGGCTGATACCCCACAACCACCCATGTATGGGCAACCATAAGCCTTTCGATTTCAGGCTTTTCCTGCAGCATCTGTGCTTCATGTGAAGCAGGTGCAAAGAGGGTGCTGCTGTACTGCGTGGAGGAGGGAGGATCTGCACTGGCCCTCGCAGACTGCCAGATAAGGTCAAATGCATCCATTCAGGCCGATTATGCAACCACATTCATTTTCCTGTTCACAATTACTGGAGGCATGGTTGTTTCCAAGGCCAGGTTTCCAAATCTGCCCAGGAGAGGAGGGTCTGACAGGAAAGGGGGAGGCAAGGGGCACACCTCCCCACATAGGTTTAGTGCCCCTGCAGGGGGAGAGGGACAAAGTTGAGGCAAACCTCCAACACTGAGAGTCTGTGCCTAGGAAATCTTAACACAGTTTTACTTTTTTCCATATGTGGGATCTAATTATGGGGGGTCATCTTATATTGGAGTGAATAGGGTAGCCTCTAATTATGAGCATTGTCTTGTATCTGGGTCATCTTATATTTGAGTAAATACAGTAGAATCTAACTATCAAGAGGAGCTGGTCTTATATGGGAGTAATTACAGCACATGTCTGCACACACATACACGCACACACTCACTGTTGTGTTGCCTGGACACAAAAACTCAACCACACACACATGAGGTCTGAGACGCACATGCTTGTGCACACCGGCTACCCCTGCCACAACCATTCTAAGCTCCCACTCCCAAACCCTGTGCGGAGAGAATCCCCATGTCATGCCCCACCTCATTCTCAGGGACTCCCAGCACCTTCCCTCCAAATCCCAAAGGAACGCAGGTGTCCTCTGTCCTGGGACCCACACCCAGGGAACACAGGGGTCCTGCCTCCCCATTCCCCCTCCAGGGAATTTGGGTGTTCTCTGCCCCCCCCTCCAGGGTCCCGACCCTGCCCCCCCAGAATTCAGGGGTCCTGCCCCACCCCAATCCCCAGGGAACCCAGGAGTCCTCTTCCCCATGTCCAGTCCCCCATTCCCATGATCCTCACCCCTGATCCCCCCCACCCCATCCCAAGACCCAGACTCACACGCAGAGGCACAATGTGGCTTTGGCTGGGCAGGGCAGGCAGGCGGGCATCACGCAGGCAGCGGCGCAGCATGGCAGCGTGGCGCTGGTGGGCACGGCGCAGCGCCCTGCCCTCAGTCCCTGCCAGCACGGCCAGCGCTGCCAGTGCCCCAGCCAGCACTGCAGGGGGCAGCGCTGTGGTAAAGATCAGCCCTGGTGCCAGGCTGCGCACTGCATCCACCAACATTTGTGGCCCTGCGATGTACCCTCCCACTGCACCCACCGCCTTGCCTGGTGCAGAGGGGAGGGACAGGGGGTTAGAAATCTGGAACCCAGGTATCCAGGAGCCCTGGGCCCATCCCAGAGCCTGCAGCCTTCCCAGAGTCAGGGGAAGAGCCCAGGCATCTAGGAAGCCCCAGACTCAGCAGAAAAACCCAGGCCCCTGGGGCCCAGACCACCACTCCAACTCCCCTGGCATGGTGGGGGTTAGAACAGGGAACCCTGATGTCCAGGCTCCCCGTCCCTGGGGGGGATCCAGGTGCCTGGGCTCACCGAGGGTGCCAGAGACAATGTCGAGCTGGTGCTGGAGACCATCACGCTCAGCGATGCCGCCACCCCGTGACCCATAGAGCCCCACGGCATGGACCTCGTCTGCAAACGTCAGTGCCCCATGTGCCCGTGCCACCTCCAGCAGCTCCCCCAGAGGGCAGATTGAGCCTGGGGGCAGAAGGGGGGTCAGAGGTCCCCTCACTCCCAACCTGCAACCCTTCCTATAGCCCTGCGGCACTCCTCAATCCCAATCCGCAGCCCCCCTCAAGATAGGTACCCTTCATTCCCAACCTGCAGCCCCCTCTTCATGGTGGCCTTCCCTCCTGACCCGCAGCCTCCACCCAGCAATACCATCCATGGAGTGCACAGTCTCGAAGGCCACAATCTTGGGGGTGCTGGGCTCTGTGTGCCGCAGCAGCTCGTCCAGGTGCACTGGGTCATTGTGGCGGAAGATGTGGCGTGGTGCCCCGCTGCGTCTGATGCCCTGGATCATGGATGCATGATTCCCCGCGTCCGAGAATACCTCACAGCCTGGAGGTGGGGGGGCAGGGGGCAGGCTGCCAAAACTGTGGAATCCAGGTGTCTGGGCTCCCAAACCACCCAGACCCCCTTCCTGAGTGGGGACAGAATCCAGGTGTCCAAACACCCAGTTCCACATCCTAGTCCCCCTTCTCAGAGATGCATGAGAACCCAGGTTTCCGGGCTCGCAACCCCACACTGAGGGGGGAACCCAGGCATCTGGGGCCCTCTCCTACCCAGGGAGGGAACCCAGGTATCTGGGGCCGTCGAGGACCCCAACCCTGCCCCCCTCCCAACCCACCCCACCCCACCCCAAGTCAGGGAGGGAACCCAGGCATCTGGGCACCATGTTCCAGCACCCTCTCAAGGAAGCGAACCCAGGTGTCTGGGCCTCTCTAGCTCCCCTGCCAAGACAGAACCTAGGCATCTGGGTACCTGGCAGCAAGCTGGCCAGGGTGCTAAGGGTGGCGTCGTTGGCCACGAAGCAGGAGGAGAAGACCAGGGCAGCATCAGTGCGGTGAAGCTTGGCCAGTGCCAGCTCCAGTGCCACATGGAACCAGCTGGTGCCTGAGATGTTCCGTGTCCCCCCGGCCCCAAGGCCATGAGCCTGGAGGGCCTCCCTGCGAGGGGGAAGACAGGATGTGAGGGACTGCAGGTTGGGAGTGAGGGATACCATCAGGCTACGGGCCAGAAGTGAGGGGGGCTCAGGGAAGGGCTGCAGGTTGAGAGTGAGGGGCACCATGAGGGAGGCGCGCAGGTCAGGAGTGAGGAGCACTGGGGGGGGAGGGGGCAGGACACAGGGACTTACGTGGCAGCGTGCAGCACTTGCGGGTGGCGGCTTAGGCCCAGGTAGTCGTTGCTGCACCAGATGGCCACGTCGGTGCCATGGTCAGTGCGGGCCAGGGGAGGTGTGTCCACATGGCGCGTGACAGTGCGGAAGACACGGTATGAGTGATCCTGGCGCTTTGCCGCCAGCCGCTCTGCAAAGAACTGCTCATAGGGGAATGAGCCCGCTGGGGGGTGGAGGAAGGGGGGGGTCAGGATTGGGCCCACCACAACTCCGGTCAAAGCATCCAGGCCCAGGATCTGTTCCCCCCTACCAGGATTAAGCCCACCCCTCCAAGCAAGTTCAGG
This sequence comes from Alligator sinensis, assembly GCF_000455745.1. NCBI lineage: Eukaryota > Metazoa > Chordata > Crocodylia > Alligatoridae > Alligator > Alligator sinensis. The sequence goes on from NW_005842545.1 coordinate 420,617, forward strand.
GCCCCTGTCCCAGGATCAGTCCCATGCAGGATACATCCCCCCAGGATCTGGCGGCTCACCAGGCAGCTGCAGGCGGGGTGGGGCCTCCTCAGTGTCTGTGGGACAGGGGTGGGGTCAGGGGTCACAGCCCCGATGCCTTGGTTGTGCTCCAGGGCTGGGGCTGGGCAGGGGTTGTCTCTGATGCCTGGGTCCTCACCTGAGCAGGTGGCCACGTCCTCCTGCAGCTCAGGCGGGGCACGCTGCACCGCGGCCCCCAACGTCCCCATCCATGGACACGGGCCTGGCGGGGAAGCAGGGGTCAGGACCCAGGTGTGCAGGCACCTCCTCCCTACCCCCACAAGAACCCAGGCATCCTGGCTCCTCCCACCCCGAGCACCCCCGTGCCGGTACACAACCCGGGAGGCCAC
>NW_005842545.1:421044-429152 GCF_000455745.1 Alligator sinensis
CCAGGAGCGAGGCTGGGATCGGGATTGGGGCCCGGCGCAGGAACGGGCAGTGCTGCAGCAGCCGGGACATCGCGGGGGTGCTGCGGAGAGGGGGGGCGTGAGGGACCCAGGCGTCAGCCCCACCGAGAACTCAGATGGCCGGGCTCCCCGCCCCGCCCCGGGTATCACGAGCGCACCAGCTGCAGTGGGTTGATAAGGGCAGTGCGGCCACACCCCGGGGGCAGGGAGCTCGATGCCCGGAGTCTGCGAGAGGGAAACTAAGTCACAGACAACGCTGGAGAGAACCCAGGCGTGCGGGGCCTCAGCCCCCCTCTACTTCCCATCAGACCCCACTCCCCTCTTAGCGAACCTAGGCGTCCGGGCTCCTCATCCCCGGCTTGCTTACTTTTAACTAGTTTCCCTAGGGCTGGGAAAGAACCCAGGCGTCTGGGCTCCCAGTTCCCCCCCAGCCCCCGAGAACTCAGGGTCCAGGTTCCCAGCTCCCCCCCACTCCCCCCCCAGGGGACCCAGGCTCCGGGCTCCCAGGCCCCACATTCCCGTAGGACCCAGGCGTCCGGGACCCCCGTACCTATTGCCCTGCACTGAGGACGAACAACCAGCACTGAGCCCCCTTCACCTCGCACGACTGGGCCCCCAGGGTCCGGGGAGCAGAGATAAGGACCATCTCCACCCCTTGCCCCTCCCACCCAGGCCCGGATGCCTGGGTTCCCTCCCTGAGGGCCCAGATAAGGCAGCCACCCCCACCCCCAGGGGAGCCTGGGGACAGGGAGAGAACCTAGGCGTCCGGACACCGCCCACCAGTCTCCTTCCACAGCCGGGAAAGACTCCCTCTGCCCTCAGAGGACCCAGGCGTCCGGGCCCCAGCCTCTACTCCTCGCAGCCGCCAGAGAACCCAGGAGTCCGGATCGCCTGCCCCTGCTCAACCCATCGGACCCCGTTGTCCTCCCGGAGAACACAAGCGTCCGGGCCCAGCCCCGCGCCTCCGCCAGGAGGCAGCAGAGCTAGGCCCGAGGTCACCCCGCCCACAGTCGGGGGCGGGGCCTTCCCGGGCTTCGCGGGGGCCATGTTCACAAGGGGGTCCCGGCGCCGTCGCTCTACGCGCTCTGTGAGTCTCTCGGATGCCTGGGTTGCGCGGGGGGGCGTTGGGAGCGCGGTCGCCTGGGTTCTCTGCCGCTTCTGGGAGGGGGGTGAGGCTGCTTAGACCCTGACTCAGTTTCCCCGGCCCGGGCTGGCTCGCGGCCCCCTACCCACATGGGCAAGGGGGGAGTCTCCTGCTCCGTCTCGGCCCTCGCTGCTCCTGCCCCCAACCCATCTGAGGCAGGATTCACACTGCAAAGCATGACGGGAGCTGTGAGGTCGCTGGGAGGGTTGGGTAGTGTGGGGGGCCCTCAGCGATGCTGAGGGGTCTTCCCCCTGCCAGCCACCCTCACGCTGTGGTTTAGGGAATGTCCCTGGACGTCTGGGTCCCATCCTGTGCCCCCCTGCCTGTATATCCCAGGATGCCGTGGGATGCCAGCCTCCCAACCCAAAATCCCCTCGGACATCATGGGAACATTTTTACTTGCGGTTCCCCCCCCCAACCTGTTTCCTACCCACAATCTCTCTGGGCATTATCAGGGGGAGCACATTTTTACCCACAATTGCTTGGAGTCTTCTCCCCTTTGGTCTCTTTCCTACCCGCAATCCTATATGGCCTTGCAGTGGGCTGCCATTTTACCCAGAATCCCCTTTGTTACACCCCCCTCACACCCTCTTGATCCATTGTGTTCCACAACCACCTGGGGGAAGGTGGTCCTCAGCACTTACCCATAGTCCTCTGAGGCATGATGTCCCGGCAGCTCCCTGATGCAGATGACCCCGACCGGGGGCAGCCATGTGGGACCTGTGGGGACCAGTGCCCTGGCTTTCTGGTGCATGGATGGAGGTGAGTACATGCCTATGACCTCTCTGTTTGTGTGGTGTGTCCAGCAGTCCTGGGCACCCTATATGGGAGCGAAACCAGGACACCTGGGTTCCATGTCTTTGCATGTGTGTCCCAGATCCTGGGCTCTTTGTGTGTGTGCATGCGTTTGCGACTGTCTCGGACACCTGGGTTTCCTGTCTCCGTGAGTGTCCTGGATGCCTCAGTTCCATGCTTATGTGTGTTTGTGTGACCCAGATACCTGGTGTTGTGTGTGTGATGCTTAGGTTCCATGTGGTGTCCTGTGGTGTGTCTGTGAGATCTCAACAGCTGGGTCCTAGGTGTGTGTGTGTCCATGACACAGACACCTGGGTCCCGTGTCCCTGCAGGAAGAGCTGCCGGCACTGTGGGTGCGGGCGTGAGGAGCATGCAGTGCGGGCATTGCCTCCTGCCTTGGCTCAGGCACTCGGCCGCCTCATCTCTGACTTCCAGCGCCTCTCACTGCCTGATGACGATTCTGGCTGCGCCTCTGAGGAGTACACCTGGGTGCCACCAGGGCTTAAGCCCGAGCAGGTCAGCCCCACCCACCGGGCAGCAGGACACACCCATCAGTAGAAGGTCCCACCCACCTGGGACTGGCTCCACCCATGGGGTAGGCTGTACCTACCTAGGGATGGCTCTGCCCACTGAGGAATAGGCCACATCTTTAGGAAGGAGGCTCTGCCTGCCTGGGGCTGGCTCTGCACTCTGCCCAGCTGGGACTACCTATGCTTATCAGGCAGGCCAGGCTTACAAGGAGGAGGCCCCACCTACTAAAGAGGAGGTTCCACTCACCTGGAAGCCATCCCTGTCCATCAGACAGCAGGCCCCACATACTTGAGGTTGGCTCCACCCATTGGGAAGAGGTCCCGCTTACTTTGGACTGGCTCCACCCACCAGAGAGCAGGCCCCACCTACCTGGGACTGGCCAGCCCGTAGATCTGGCCCTCCAGCTACGGGCCCCACCCCCTTCTCACTTCTGGCTCCGCCTGCCCCCCCAGGTTTACCAGTTCTTCAGCTGCCTGCCTGAGGACAAGGTACCCTATATCAACAGCGCTGGGGAGCGGTACCGAGTCCGCCAGCTCCTGCACCAGCTGCCCCCCCATGACTGCGAGGTGAGAGGGCAGAGCCTGGGGAGGTGGGACCAGGAATCAGACCACTCCCCATCAGTATCCTGGACTTCCTGTCTCAAACTGGCCCATGCAGTGTTATATTTAGCTGTTCCCTGGCCCCCTGCCCCAGAGCCCTCCTGTCATGGGCATTATGCTTGGTCATTGCACCCCAGAGTGGGGCACATCTCTGAGGCATTATACTCTGCTGTTCTCCAGCCCCTCCTCCCCAGACCTAGCTGCTGCTCTGCCTTCCTCCATGGGCTTTATACTTGGCTGGCCTACCCTAGAGCTAGCTGCATCTGTGTGGTGATATATTCAGCTGTTGCTCCCCAGAACTGGCTGCATCGCAGCCCTCCCCATAGGCTTTATACTCAGCTGTTTCATCCCAGAGCTGGCTGCATCTGTGCATTGTTACACTGGGCTGTCACCCCAGAGTTGGCCGCATCTCTGTGCACTGTTATAATGGGCCATCGCTTGGTCAACTCAGAGCTGGCTGCATCTGTATGAGGCGTTGTTGCCCAGATGCTCCAGAGCTGGCTGCATCTCTGTATATTGTTATACTGGGCCATTGCCTGGGCACTCTCCCCCAGACCTGGTTGCATTAATGACCCCCATCCACCACCCCTCCGGCCCACAGGCCCAGTACTGCACCTCGCTGAAAGAGGAGGAGAAGAAGGCACTGAAGCTGTTTGCACAGCAGCGGAAGCGGGAGAACCTGGGCTGCGGCATTGCCCGCATCTTCCCAGTCACCACTACCGGGGCCACCTGCGAGCAGGTAATGGGGGGTGGGGTGGGTATCAGGTTCTGCAGGGTATTGTGGGAGCAGCGGGTGCAGCTAGGTCTGGAGTTGGAGCTGCTGAGTATAATAGAGGGCTCCTGAATGCCTGGGTTCCCTCCGTGGGAGGGAAGTGGGGGCTGGAGGATGAGAGCAGGGCCGCATTGGGAGCCCAGATGCCTGGGCAGGGAGTTGGGGCGGGGGGGTTGGGTTGGGAAGCCTGGACATCTGGGTTCTCTGGATAGGGAATTGGGGGCTGGGGTTCTGGTTGGGAGCCTGGACACCTGGGTTTTGTGGGTGGGAAGTTCTGCCCCCCGTGGGGGGCAGACATGAGGGTCTCCCTGACAGCTCTCCCCCTCCTCCCCCACCGCAGTGTGGGAAGCAGGTGCGGGGCGGGGACGTAGGGGTGGTGGCCTCCCGGGCGGGCCTTGGGGCCTGCTGGCACCCCCAGTGCTTCCAGTGTGCTGCCTGTTGTGAGCTGCTGGTCGACCTCATCTACTTCTACCAGGATGGGCAGGTCTACTGCGGGCGGCACCATGCTGAGCGCCTGCACCCTCGCTGCCAGGCCTGTGATGAGGTGGGCAGGGCCTTGGGAGAGGAGGTGGGGCCACAGGGAAGGGGAGAGGGGCTATGAAGAAGTGGGGTTGTTGGCCAGGATGGCAGGGGGTGTGGCTCTGGGACATGGGGAGGGTGGGGCTCTGAGGGTGTGGATGGAGGCAAAGGGGGCAGAGCTATGGGGAAGGGGAGGCTCTGAGACCATGGAGGGGGCAGTGGGCAGTGCCCCTCTTAACTCCCATCATGCCCTTTCAGCTGATCTTTGCAGGCACCTGCACAGCAGCCGAGGGGGGGCACTGGCACAAGGGGCACTTCTGCTGCGTGGAGTGTGAGGCAGCGCTGGGTGGGTGCCACTATGTCATGCGCCAGGGCCGTCCCCACTGTGCCTCCTGCTACCAGGCCTTATACGCCGAGTACTGTGACACCTGCGGCAACCACATCGGTACGGGCTGGGGGATGGACCCAGGTGTCTTGGTGAGGGTGATAGGTGGGCGAGGAGTCTGGGGAACCTAAGTGTCCAGAGAGATGGGTAAGGGGAACACAGGAATCCAGAGACCTGGGTTTCCTGGGCTACTGTGTCCCCCTTACCCACCTCCCCAGACACCTGAGTTCCTTGGGGAGGTGGGTAATGGGGACCCAGGAATCCACAGGGTAGGAGGATAGCGGAGGGCCTCAGCCTCAGCCTCCTACCCAGTAGGAGGGTAGCAGAGGGCCTCAGCTGCCCTCACAACCCCTGCCATCTGCTCCCCCTAGGGCTGGAGCAGGGGCAGATGGCCTTCGAGGGTCAGCACTGGCACGCGACACCCAACTGCTTCTGCTGCGCCTGCTGCCACCGGCCCCTGCTGGGACTGCCCTTCCTACCCCGTGGGGGGCAGATCTACTGCTCTCCTGCCTGTGCCCGGGGCGGAGCCACCTCCCCTGGGCCCCGCCTGGGGTGCCGCAGCTGGAGTGGTGGGGCTGAGACCCCTGACACTGGCACCAGCAGCATCCCTGCCAGCCAGCAGGACCCAGGTAGACTGGGGAGATGGGTAAGGGGAACCAGGTGTCCTGGGTGGTGGATATGGAGGATCCAGGGAGCTGGGGAACCCAGATGTCCAGGAACATGGTGATGAGAGACCTAGGAGTCAGGGGAGGTGGGTAACAGGATCCCAGGGGTGCAGGAAAATGGGCATGGAGCCTGAGACACTAGGTGGGGGTGTGCAGACACACAGCGAAGGACCTCTGGGGGAAGGGGCAGTAAGGTCCCCTTCCCTCTCTCTAACCCCCACTTTCCCCACAGGCCCCGGATGCCCCTTCCGGCGGGGGGTGCTGCACCGCCACTCCATGCCCGAGCTGGGCTCAGGGGTTGCCCACCCCCCTTCTGCCCTCCTTTGCCAGCCCTCAGCAGGGGTGGGGAGCAAGACAGAGGGCTCCTTCTGGCCCCAGCAGCAGAGGAGGAGTGCTCGGGTCAACTCTGACAACACCCTGCACTTGCGGGGGGACGCAGGACAGAGCTCCCCCACTCCCCTGCCACCAGGCCAAGGGGGGTCCCTGGGAGCTTTGGTGCCCCCTTGGGCCTTGTTCTCCTCCTCATCATCATCTTCCTCCGAGGAAGAGGAAGGCTACTTCATGGGTGAGCCCATCCCCCTTCCCCCCCAGCTGCAGTCTCACCCTCATGGCACCCTACCCCCTCCCCATGCTAAGGGGCACCAGGGAAGGAACAAGGGCTGCATTGTGGCCTGAGCCTGAACCTGCCCTTGCTGGTGCACTTTGACCCTGGAGGAACCCAAGCGTCTGGGGAGGCAGAAAAGGGTGACCTAGGAGTCTAGGGAAGCCAGCTCCCTTGGGAAATGGGCAAGGAGGTCCCAGGAGTCTGGGGAACCCAGGAGTCCAGGGTTGTGGGCATAGGGGTCCCAGAAATCCCCCCCACCCATGCACTTTGACCTTTGATCTTCCTGGGGTGGGGCAGCAGCCTCTGACCTGCAGGTGGCCATCTCTGAGGCGTTTGGCACTATGGCCTTGTCCCAAAGACATCTGTCCTCATGGTGGTGACCTCTGACTTTCTGGCATGGGGGCAACATGAGCAGCCTCTGAAGTTCGGTGACATGATCATTGGGCTTGGTGTCTTCTGACCTTCCCAAGTCATGCACTTTGCTGAGGTAGTTGGTTTTGCTGTTCACTTTGGTTCACTCCACCACCTGCAACCTTTGACCTGGAATCCTTCCGTGACCTGTGGCCTTGAACTTTGACATCTGACTTCCACTTGTGACCCTTGCACCATGACCTAAGCTCAGCCATGGTGATGTGCACCCCATAACCTTTGATCTTTCCACTGTGGCCACCACTGGGCATCCCAGGGAGGGTGCTGACCTGTGTCTTTTGCCTGCTATGGCTGTGGGTGCTTCAAGGACCTCTCTCAGGGACCCATGTGCATTGACCACTTTGACCTTTCGACTCTGATGGCCTTTTTCTAATGACCTTTGAATGGTGGTGTGGTGGTTGACCTTCCTACTCTGACATTCTCCATGTGGCTTTTGGAACATCCTCTCCACAGGTGAACCTTTGGCCTTTCAGCTTGGGTTGGAAGGCCTTCTCCTCCATGATCTCAGCCTCTTAGGCCCTTGGCTAATCTCTTAAGGTGACCTTTGAACTCCCAACTCCCAAACTTTGGGCTGTGGTGAAGTCAGCTGGGTTTAGGCTCCTCCCCCTTTAAAATTAGTCTTCAAGCATTAATTTAAAATACAAATGACCTTTCTAATAAAAGCAATGCTAATGAAAGATGGCAAGACATACAAGTGTCCAGGGAGGTGGGTTAGGTGGGCCCAGGTATCTGGAAATGTGGGTAAGGGGGACCCAGGAGTTTGGAGGACCCAGCTATCCAGGGAGGTGGGTGTGGGTACATAGGAGTCCAGGGGACCCAGGCATCCAAGGAAGGTGGAAAAAGGTCACATCCAGGTGTCTGGGGCAGTGTGCTCAGTATAATGAACAACAGCCATTCCAGCTGCATCACCCCAGAGCTGGGTGCATCTTAGAGGTGACTTCAATTTCCTTGTCACCATCTCATACCAGGGCACAGCACTGGACAAACTGGTCTCACAGCAGCTTCCCCCCACCCTGGCCACACTCTGGAGAGGGTGAGGGGCCCCACCCACACCAGCCTGCTTCATCCAACCCATGTGGGTTTGTCCTACCTTAACCTTCCTAGGGAAGTGGTCCTCGTTCCTACCTTGAGTAAATTCAAAAAGAGGTTGAATGAACCACCTGTCAGGTTGTGATCTCAGCATGTGCTCCAACCAGTGGTGGGGAGTTAGACTAGATGATCTATTCAGGTCCCTTCTGACCCCTAACTAGTATGAAACTGAAACCCAGGGCACAAGGGCAGATGCTAGCAATGGAGGAAGACAGCGGGGGGCAGGGAACAACCCCTAGAGCTTTGTTTGGGGGAGGAAAGAAGAAAGAAAACCCTCCAATTTCCCAGAAGTTGAGAAATGATGGAAGAAAAACCTGAAATCTTCCCCCACACGCATTTTACAGGGAAATGTAGGATGAATTAATGAAGAGTGAAAGGGGGATTTATTCAGGGGAGTCTGTCCTGATTTTTATAAAGGGAAAAATGAATGTTTTTGTGGGAAATGCTCCAGTAGTCATTGGAGGAAAAAAAAATTAGGGGGAAGAAATGGTGTGGGGGATTTAAAAAAAAAAAAAAATGCCTTTTGCAAGGCAGGGTATCCATTTTTTGGGTGGGGAA
>NW_005842545.1:429205-430195 GCF_000455745.1 Alligator sinensis
AATATGACTTCTTGATGGAGGGACCCCCCCCCCCAGTTTTTGTTATTAAAATGTTAAAACAGTGTAGTGGGGAGGAAAAGGAGTAGAATTTGGGGAAGTAAGAAAAAAAATAAAAGGGAAACTTGCAGGGGAAAAGAATGAAGCACCTGAAATTCTCCTCAGAGGGGTTTTGGATGGAAAAAAAGGAAAGAAGGAAGATTCTAAGTTTTCCACAGAGAAATTTGAGAGGGAAAAATAAAGGAAAAGAAAATAGCCTGGATATTTCCTCAGAGAAGATTTTGGAGAGAAGTGGGGTGGGGTGTGCAATTTTTTTCCTCAAGGAAATTCAAAGTGGGAAAAAAAAAAACTTTCCTCAGAAACTTTGGAAAGAAAAGTAGGGAACAAAATGGAAAGGAAAAGTCCTGAATTTTCATCAGAGAAGTTTTGGAGAGAAAAAAAAAGAAACATTTTTTCCTCAGAAATTTTGGAAGGAAGGAAAAAAAATTCCAGATTTTTCCTCAGAAATTTGGAGCACAAAAATAGGAAGAGAGGAAAGAAAAAAAAAAAAAAACCCTGAATTTTCCTCAGAAAAAAATCATTGGATAAGAAAGAAAGAAAAGGGGGAAAGAAAGGAAAACCCCAAACCCAGAAATGTCCTCATAGAAACCTTAGAGGGGAGGACAGAGAGAGAGAAAAGGCCCTGAATTTTTTTCAGTGATGTTTTGGAGGGGAATAAGAAAAGAAGGAAAACTCTAAATTTTTGCCAGAGAAATCTGAGCAGAAAAACAGAGTAAGCAAGAAAAAACCCTGACTTTTCCTCAGAAAATTGTTGGAGGGGGAAAAAGAAAAAATGGTAAACCCAAATCCAGAATATTCTTCAGATAAATTTTGGAGAGGGAAAAACCCTGAATTTTTCCCAAAAAACCCCCAGAGTTTTCCTCAGAGGAAAATTAAATCAGAGATGTTGTAAGGACCACCCCCCCAAAAAAAACAACCCACCCACCACCTCCC
>NW_005842545.1:430271-430891 GCF_000455745.1 Alligator sinensis
AAACCAGACTCTGTTAGGTGTGAGGGTGGAAAGATCAGATAAAGAGGGGTTGGGGGGGTTTAGTGGGGAGAGGGGAAAATCCCCATTTTTAAAAAATGTTTTAATGGGGAAAAATATCCAGAGATGGCTAAGGAGGGGCTGGCAATTGCCATTCAACCATAGCCCCATCCCCAGCATTGCCAAGGTGACCCCAGCCCCTTCTGTAGCCATGCCCATCTCGTTACTAAGGCAACAGTGCTCTATCTCCCTAACCCCACCCATAGCACTGCCACAGGGTGGCTACTGTCACTCCCTTGCTAGCACTGCCTCCAGCCTATCCAGAGATGGCTAAGGAGGGGCTGGCAATTGCCATTCAACCATAGCCCCATCCCCAGCATTGCCAAGGTGACCCCAGCCCCTTCTGTAGCCATGCCCATCTCGTTACTAAGGCAACAGTGCTCTATCTCCCTAACCCCACCCATAGCACTGCCACAGGGTGGCTACTGTCACTCCCTTGCTAGCACTGCCTCCAGCCCCATCCAGAGATGGTTCGGAACCCAGGCCCCCACCCCCTCCAAGGCTTTGGGGTGGAACCCAGTTATCCAGCGCTCCCCCCCCCCTCACATAAGCAGGAGGGGCCC
>NW_005842545.1:430951-437698 GCF_000455745.1 Alligator sinensis
TCTTTCCCAGGTGAGTCCAGTACCTGCCCTCCCCAACCAGTAATCCCCCCTCCCCCACAAGACAGACTTCCCCAGACAGGGCTTTAGTGCTACCTCTTTATTGACAAAAGAATCAGCTACATCATCACCCACCAGTGCGCCCAGTAGAGACACCAGTCTTTCTGGGAATGTTCCTATGTCCCCAGCATGGACACTGCTCTGTACTGGAATTCCCCAGTTGCAACCCAGTGGCCCCAGTACAGGCACTGGTCTATACTGGAAATTCCCCAAGTCCCCAGTATGGACACTGATCTGTATTGAATACTCTCAATTCCCCTCAGGGAGTCCAGGACAGACCCATCTGTACTGGAACCCCACCTCCCCAATGAGCCCAGTACAAGCACTTGTCTGTTTTGGAATGCTTCCATGCCCCTAGTACGGACACTGGTTTGTACTAAAATGACCCCAGTTCCCCCCCAGTGAGTCCAGGACAGGCACTAGTCTGTACTAGAACCCTCCCAATTCCACCCCAGTGGACCCAGTACAGGCACTGGTTCATACTGTGGGCCTCCAACAGAGAGAAGGAAGGGGGGACACTGACTACCTCAAGCCCTGGCTGTGGCTGAATTTGGGGTGGGGCAAGCTCAGGGAGCAGCCACACAGGCCATCTCATCCGCCAGCTCATCCTCAGCTGGGGGCCGTGGAGGCTCATCATCACTGTACAGGGCACTGCCAGGGGCCTCAGGGCCAAAGGGCCCCCCTGGGGCCAGGCGCTGGCCCAGCAGGTCACAGGCAGCGCTCTCCATCTCAGCTGGTGTGAGCTGGCAGGCATCTGCAATCTCCCGCTTGGCCACGGCCACAAACTTGGGGTCCCGGGCATAGAGCCCCAGTCCCTCTGAGATCAGCACCTGAGGGGGGGGCAGAGAAATTAGGGGTCGAGAGCCTCCCACAGACTCCTCAGCCCACCCAAGTCCCCATATACCCCCAGCCCTCGTATACCCCCTATACACCCTACTTTGACCCCCCAGATCCAGCCAGATACAGGGGAGAAGAGTGAAATCAGGAACTGAGGGGCACAGCCACCTCAGCCCTGCAACAGCTTCGCATATACCTCCCAGCCCCCCATATACTTTCAGCTTCAACCCTTGCCAGATTCATATTCCCTGCCCCCACCCCCTATGCATCTCCCCTGCCCCTCCCAGAGCAGAGAGGGAACCCAAGCATCCAGGTTTCCAGCTATTCCTCCCTCTGCTGTGGCATGGAACCCAGATGTCCTGACTTCTAAAGTCCCCTGACTTCTAAAGTCCCCCAGGGACCTGTGTGTCCCCCCACCCCAACTCTTCCACCAAGGGCCAAGCCCTGCCCCAACCCCACACACCTAATCAGAGCCAGATTGGGTCTATGCATCCCATCAGTACCCCCACTTATCCCAGCTTGCCCCCAACTCAAACCCTGAACTCTGCCCTGGCCCCCCCATTTAAGATCAGGCCCCATCCCCTGTCCCAGCTTCAAACCCTACCCACAAGATCAGGCCCAGCCCCTTGCCCTGGCCCTATCCCCCAGGATTTGGGCCTCCCTCCAATCCCAGCCCCATCCCCAGGTTTAGACCATGCCCCTGGCCCCACCCTCCAGGACAAGGCTACATCCCCTTTCCTAGCCCCGGCACCTGGATCAGGACCCCCATCCAATCCCAGCTCCACCCTCAAGGTTAGGCCACGCCCTGCCATAGCCCCATCCCCAGAAACAGGCAACACTCCTGCCCTAGCTTCACCCCACAGGGCTAGGCTTCATCCTGCTGTAGCCCCACCCCCCAGAACAAGGCCCTACCCCCAATCCCCCAATATACTGAGAGTATAGGCTGCTGCTCTATACTCACAGCCTCCACCAGGCTGTCAGCACTGTCACGGGCAGCCCCATAGCCTTCCTCCACCAGCAGCAGTGGGGCGTAGAGCAGGCAACCGCGGGCAGGGGGAAGGGGGGCTGCCCATGAATGCAGCCATCCCCCCCCAGGCGGCCCCCCCCACGGCCCTCCATAGCCCTGCAGAGAAGGGTGGCATGATAAGCTGTTACACGGACATGTGCGAGGCACCCCGGGCTGGTCCCATCCCCCCCTAGCACAAGGGCCCACCCCTTTGCATGAATGTGTGGAGCTGCCACCTCATAGCATCTCGCACAGCAGGTGTGGCTGGATGTCCTCGCACCAGGCCTCCTGCCTCTCACAGACCTGCCACACACGATTCCTTCCCCCCTGTACCTGTGTGAGGGGCTGGTAAGAAGGTGGGGCCTGGTGGTACGTGCCCGGAATTGGCAGGTCCTCACAGCTCTCCTGGCGCCGCAAGCACTGGATAGCGAAGGCAGGCTTCTGGCCTGGGGAAGAGTGGCCCCATCCCCTGGCTCAGGCCCTGCCGGCAACCAGCCCTGGGTCTGCCCTCACCTGACCCGCCCCCTGGGTAGCTCCCTGGCCCCACCCTCTTCCTGACCCCCCAGCCCTCCCCACCCAGCAATGTAGCCCCATCCATTGAGCCTCTGGTCTACTCAGGCCCCACCCACCCCTCACCCTTTTAGCTCTTAGCCATGCCCCACCAGCCGCACCTCTCTCACACAGCCTTGCCTGTCCCCTCCTCCCCCAGACCCTGCCCCTCTCCCTGAGACCCCACCTCCTCCTTCACCTGCTGGGGTGGGAGGCAGGAGCCGTCGGCGCTTGCCCATTTGCTGAGGGGGCAGGGAACACCCAGAGGGTGGGACCCAGCGTCGTTGGCGGAGAGGAGGGTCCTCCAGGCAGGACTGACTGCAGACAGATATAGGGACATTGGGGTATCAGCCACTACCCCAAAATGCTTTGTACCCAGGTTATTGTCTAGCCCCCACCATGCCCCTTCCAAGAGTCAAGATGTGAACCCAGGTATGGGGTGGGGAGGGGGGTGCAAGGGAGGACAGAAAGCCACTTCCTGTCCTAAACAGGATGCAGGGGGGTGTTCTAGGCAGCTGCCCCCTCCCAAGAGCTGAGCACACCAAAGTCTTCCTCATGGGATGTTAGACTCAGCCATTCCCCAGCTGCCCCACCCCAGAGGTGGGTGCATCTGGAGCCTCACTGGTTCCAGGAGGTCTGGCTCTCGGAGTCCTCATCCCGGCTGTAGAAGCCCTGCTCCTCTGCTGTCTCCTCACTGTACTCCTTCAGGGTGGGGGGCTTCTCCGGTATAGTGGGGGTCTTGCAGCTTCCCTCAGAGTTCTGCCTGGATGGATGCATGGATGTCAGGGAACCCAGGCATCTGGGCTCCTGGTCCACCCCCCACCCTGCTCTAACCACTGAGAACCTCTTCCACTCCCACAGAATCCAGGCTCTCAGCACCTGACTCTGCTCTAACCCACATGACCCCATTCTGCTCCTAAAGCTGGGACTGAACCCAGATGGGGTGAGGAGGGGTGTGGGGGGCCCTCCCTGCTCCAACCCCACTCCCCTCCCAGAATGTGTCCAGGTCCCCAGCTCCTGCCCCTTCCACAACCAAGACAGAACCAGATGTCTGGCCTGCCCTGCTCTAACCCACAAAGCCCTACTCCTAGAGAACCCAGGAATCTGGGCTTCCAACCCCCCTGCTTTAGCTTCCCCAAGCCCCCTCCCCTCCCAGAGAACCCTGCTGTCCAGATTCCCAGCCCCCGTGCTCTAACCCACCAGTCTGCGACCTCACAAGAACCCAGGCATCTGTGCCCCCTGTTCTAAACCAACCAGGACCCCACCTAGAGACCCCAGACATCCAAGCTTGTCTGCTCCAAACCCACCATCCCCCTTCCACCTCCTTCAAGACCCATCCACGTTCCCAGAAAACCCAAGCACCCGGGCTCCTAGCTCTGCCCCACTCAGTCTGGGGTGAACCGTAGTGTCTGTGCAGTACCTGCTGGCCCGGCGCCAGTGCAACCTGCTGGAAGGTGGCTGGGCCATGTCCTCGGCCCTGGTCTCCCCGCCCTCATCACAGGTCCCAGGTAGGGGCGGGGCTAGGCTGGCACAGGAAGGGGCCCACAAGCCCCCCAGACCCCCAGGGGATGGGACTTCCACCAGGGGGGCAGCTTGGAGGGGTCCCTTGTATGGGCCCTCAGGGTCCTGCAAGGCAAGGGGGGACATTAGGTAGCAAGCAGAGGGGTGGGGCTAGCAGCAGGCCCAGGCTCCAGGGGCAGGGCCCTTAGGGTTATCGTGGGGACAGAGGTTAATTTGAGTCTGGGGGCGTGGTTTGGTTTAGGGAGGTGGGATTTCTGGGGGTGGGGCCTATAGGGGGCAGGCCCTGGCCGAGAGAAGCAGAGCCTGTGTCTGGGGGCAGCACCTGGCTCAGAGGTGGAGCTTGCCTAGCATTGGGGCATGGCTGAGGGAGCTGGGGCTTGTGTCTGGAGGCAGGACCTGGCTCAGGGAGGTGTGGCCTGGGGGCACTGACTATCCCAGGGAAGTGGTCTTCCACCTGGGGGTGTGGCCCAGTTCAGATAGGCAGAGACTGGCTGGAGGGGTGGGTCTCACCTCATAGGGCCCATTCTCGTCACTGGCCCCCTGCTCGTCCAGGTCTGACAGCGCCCGTCGCATCTCAGGGGCCAGGTCCTGCAGTGTCCGCAGCCCAGCCTAGGAGTGGGGGGCAGGGCAGAGAATGCGGGAAGGCTGAGGAACTCCACAGGACCCCCCACACCCCTCCTCACTCAGCCCAGTCAGGGACTCCACAGAATGCCACACATGCCCCCCAGCTCAGCCCAGTGAGAGACTCCATCCCCGCAAGATAGGACCCCGAAGTGCAGACCCTCTGCTCCATGTAGGGGGTACCAGAGTCCCCTGTGGGGGAGGGAGTGCATGTGGGAATCAAGGGTATGTGGCTGCTTGGGGAGGCTGGGGGGCAGCTGTGTGGGCATCCCCAAGCGGGGGTTCTGGGTGTGGTGGTGCTTTCCTCTCCCCAGCAGGGAGCTGGAGGCAGCCTGGGAGGCTGCAACTGGGGGTGGGGGTTCCCTACATGGAGGTCCTGGGGGCATTTGGGGAGGGTTGCTTTAGGAGGAGATCCTGGGCATTCCCCAAGGTCGGTTCCCTACCTGGAAGAGCTGGGAGGCAGCCACAAGAGGGGACATGGCTGGGGAAAGGGTCTAGAGGTCTTCAAATTGGGATTCTTTTCTTGGAGGAGTTGGGGGTATCTCTGAGGGAGGGTGGCTCTGGGGGGATCCCCTCCTTTAGAGTGCTGGAGTAGTCCTGGGGGTGGTTCTGGGTGTCTCTAAATGGGAGATTGGTTCCCCATCTGGAGAGGCAGCCTGCGGGGGTTGACTGTGGAGGAGATGCCCCAAGGGGGGTTTCCTACCTACAGCTGCAGGGAGCAGTCCTCTGGGGTGTGGCTGTGGGGGGTCCCCAAGTGTGATTCCCTACCTAGAGTTGCTGGAGTCTTCCATGGGAGGGGAAGGCTCTGGGGCTCCCCAAAAGGGGGTTCCCAATTTGGAGGCGCTAGGGGCATCCCCAGAGCGGGCATGGCTGTGGCAGGGTACTGGGGCTCCCCACAGGAAGTTGCCTGGAGGTGTAGGGGACACCCTAGGGCATGGCTTTGGAGGCGGATCACTGGCAGGTTCCTACCTGAAGGGCACTGGAACAGCTGGGGGCAGCCTCGGAGCCCAGCAGCCCCTTCTCCTTGCGCTTCCGGAATTTGCGGAAATAGTCCTGAATCAGGAACGTGGCATAGAACTTCCCCACGGTGACCTCCTCCTCTGGGCAGGGTGAGGGGGAAAGGTGGGGTCAGGACACCTGGGTTTCCCCCAGCCTGGGAGGGGTCAGAGCAGGGTAAGGCTGGGAGCCCAGACACCTGGGTTCACTGGGAGGGGAGTGGGGTTGGGTGATGAGACCAGGGAGGGCTGGGACCCTGGACACCTGGGTTCTTTTGGAGGGGAGTGGAGCTGGTAGGTTAAAGCAAGTGAGGCTGGGAGCCCAGACACTTTGGTTTTCTGGGTGAGAGGTGGGGTCCTCACCCTCTGGAGGGGGTATGACCTCGTCCAGGAGCTTAGGCTTGGTTCTCTTCCAGATCTTCTTGATGACAGCACGAAGCTCCTTGTTGGCCACCTCCAGGTTCCCTATGGTGGGGAGAGCAGGGGAAACATCAGCCGGGGGTCCTGTCTGTCCCTCAGGTGATTTCTGGGAACCACCACTCCCATGATCCACCAGGACTCCCCCTCTGTGCCCCCACCTTCAGTCTTGATCTTGAGCGAGGTCCGGACGAGGGCGAAGAGGGTGGCATTGAAGGTGACAGTGCCATCGGCATTGAGAGGCATGTTCATGGCCACCAGGCGCTGCAAGAGAGAACTCAGCCCCATTTCCCACCAGCTCAGAGAATCCAGACATCGGCTCCCAACAACCCGTTCCAACCCACTAGACCCCATTCCCCTCCCAGCGAACCTATGTGTCTGGGTTCCAAGCCCCCCTGCTCTAACCCCCAAGACTGAGCTCAGAGAAAACCAAGGCATCCATGAGAGAACTGAGAGAGAGCCCAGACTCCCACCCCCCACCATGCTCTAACCCCGCTAGCCCCCACCTTCCCAGAGCTGGGGAAGGAACCCAAGCATCCAGGCTCTCAGGATCCCCTTGCTCTCACCCACCAGCCCCTGCTCCCCTCCCAGAAAACTCAGACATCCAGAGGACCCAGGCGTCCAGACCTTGCAGGCCACACGGTGGGGGCAGAGTTTGCCAAAGCCAAGTGGGGGCTGGATGCGGCGCAGCAGGGTCACCACGTCCAGGTGTTTGATGCGGCCCCCGGGCATGCAGATTGGGGG
>NW_005842545.1:437721-440775 GCF_000455745.1 Alligator sinensis
AGCCATCTGAGGGGCAGCTGGGGCTGCTGCTGCCCCCTGGTGGCTACTGGGGATATGTTGAGGGGAGGAGCTGGCAGAAGACAAGAAGCTTGGGGAGGGGAACTTTATTTGGGGGTGCTGCCTGTTCCTGGGAAAGGGTCATACTTGGCCCAGTCAAGATGGTGGGAGTAGGACTAGGACCAGGGGGCCGGGCCTGCCTCACACCAGACCAACTTTAACTCATGAAGATGGGCTGGGCTGGGCTGGGCTGGGGGCAGGACATGGGATTGGGCTTGGCTCTGAGGGGTGGGGCCTACCTCCAAGGAAGAGCTTTCCCTGGGAAGTGGGTGTGGGGATGAGATCTGGCTCTGGGGATGGGGGGCCAGTCCCTGGGAAGCAGGGTTGGGGGATAGGCCTGGCTGGGTGTTGGGAGGGCAGGGCCTGGCTCTAGTGGGTGGGCTATGGATCGTGGGAGATGGGGCAGATCTACCAGTGGGTTATCTCTGCACAAAACCCACTTAATTCATACAGGTGGTGGGGGCGGGGCCTAGCTCTGAAGGTAGGGCCTGGTCCCAGGAGACCTGGCCTAGCTATGGGGGGGCAGGGTCTGTGCTGAGAGCAGAACAGGAGGGGAGGCTGGGGCTGACCTTGAACCACAGGGGCTTGAAATAATCCAGGTGGTAAGAGCAGGGCTGGAGTGGTGGTAGTACCCATGGCTGGAGGGGTGGGGTTGGACCCAGTGGATGGGGCCTACCTGGCAGCAGGATCATATTCAGACCAGACCCGCTTGAACTCATCCAGGTGGTGGGGGCCCAGGATGCTCCAGTCCCGGGTCAAGTAGTCAAAATTGTCCATGATGACAGCCACAAAAAGGTTGATGAGCTGGGGGGGGGGGGGGGGGGGGGGGGAGGTCAAGGTGGAGGATCAGAGGTTATACATGCCCTCAACCCTCTCAAGAGAGCCCTGAGGAGGCAGTATGTGTGTGTGGGGGCAGGGGGGTGCTCCCTGCAGGGATGAGGGGAGATTCCCGGTGACCAGGAGATGTTCCCAGGCTCTGGGGTGGGGGCGACTCTGGGGGGCAATAAGTGAGATCTCCAGGGGTTGGGGGTTTCAGAGGAGGGCCTGGAGCAGTCCTTGGAGCTGGGAGGGACCGAGGGTGTCCCAGGACAGTGAGGAGCCCTTGGGTGGTGCTGGAAGATGAGGTCAGAGAGGGAGGGGTCTCTAGTGATCAGGGGGTACGGGTGGTCCAGGGGGGTCCTGGGGCAGCTGAGGACGTCCTGTGGTTACTCAGAGTGGACGGGGAGGGGCTGGGTGGTTTTAGAGAAGCTGGAAGGGTTAAAGCAGGGGGCCTGGGAGCCTGGATGCCTGGGTTCTCTGGGAGGGGATTGAGGTCTGGGGGATTAAAGCAGGAAGGGATGGGAGCCTGGACACTTGGGTTTTCACGTTTTTGGGGAGGAGAGTAGGGGTTAGTGGGTGAGAGCAGGGTGGGGCGGAAACCTGGATGCCTGGGTTCTCTGGAAGTGGGGTGGGGACTGGGGGGTGAGAGGGCCCAAGGATCCCACCAGGAAAGCGCAGAGCATGAAGAAGCTGATGAAATAGGCGATAGCAAAGTTGCTGCCGCAGGAGAACTCCTCGCCAGGGCCGTAGTCAGACTCGCGGTCACAGCGCTTGCCAGGCAGGCTGGCTAGCATGATCTCCTGCCAGGCTTCCCCTGTTGCGCACCTGGGAAGGGCAGGTTCAGAATGTGGAGGTTAGCCCTGCCTAGCCCCACTCAGGCACTGACATGAGCCAAGCTTTGGGGAGGAGCAACTGGGGAATGTTCAAGTGGAGTGTTCTGGCCCTGCCCCCCTCCTTGTCTGCCGCCCAGTGACAGTGACAACCCAGCCACGCTCCCATGGTCCTCTCCCAAAGTAGGGAGAGAACCCAGGTGTCCGGGCTTCCAGCCCCTGGACTCTAACCCACCAGACCCTGCCCAGAGAACTCAGCCGCACCCCATTCACTCACAGAACAGGGAGAGAACCCAGGTGTCGAGGCTCCCAGCCCCCTTGCTCTCTGCACCAAGTCCCACCTCCCCTCCCATAGCAGGTGTCCCCAAGAAGTGGAGGGGTCTCCAGAGAAAGGTGATCTCCCTGGAGAGGTGAAAAGGAATCAGGGGGTCCCTTAGGGGGTGTTGGGGGTTTCTGGAGGGCAGGTAGGAAGTAGGAATCCCCAGGAGCAGGGCAGCTTCTAGAGGAGGAGAGGGGACAGAGAGTGGGGGGGCCTTGAAGGGCACAGGGAGAGATGGAGTTTCCCTGGGGGGAGTTGAGGGGACCTTCATCTGTGAGTCTGGGGGACTCTGGTATGTCCCTAGAGACCTGGGGGTGTCTCTGGGGGTGTTCAGGGCCCCTAGGGGACTGAGAGATCCTTGGAGAGTCCCAGGGGTGGTTTAGTCCCAGAGAGTCTCTGGGGGGTTTAGCAGTCTTGGGGGTGCTGGGCAGGTTTCTGAGTGGGGCTGAGAGATCCCTATGGGATGCCTGTGGGGGGCTGGGGGAGTCTCTGGATATCCCTTGGAGGACTGGGAGGTAACTTGAGAGGAGCTGAGAAATGGGGGGTCACTGAGGTGGTCCTGTGGAGGGTTTCTAGGAAGTACTGGGGGCCTGAGGGGGTCCCTAGGTGGTATTAGGGGCTCCCTGGGGGTGCTGGGCTGAGGGACCCCTAGAGGTCTCAGAGGTCAGGGGGGTGGTCCTAGGGTGTGTCAGGAGGTCTCTGGAAGGTATTGGGGGCCTGGAAGATCCCTAAGACATGTCAGGGGACTGGGTGGTCCCTGGGGTGTTTATTTAGGTTCCTAGGTGCTGTAAGGGTTCTGAGGTCCCTAAGGGGGCTGGGGGATTGCATGGGGTGTGGAGGATCCCCAGAGAGTCTCACAGGGTCCCTAAGGGGTGGAATGGAGCGGGGGGTTCCCAGCACCTGAAGAGCAGCAGCACAGCCTGGGGGAAGGTCTGGAAGTTGTTGTTGCGGTTGATCTGGGTCCCATCTTGCAGCGCCACCTTCCCAAAAGTCTGCAGCACCCACAGCTCAGAGGGGGGGGGGGGGGGG
>NW_005842545.1:440785-444235 GCF_000455745.1 Alligator sinensis
ACAAACCCTGCTTCCCCCCAAGCAGATTCCCCTGCCCCACCTCTTGCAGGCCTATGACATGTGCCCAGCTCTGGAGAGCAGCAGCCAGGTACATTGCCATAGAAGGCCCCAGCAGGCCCCACCTCCCTGTGCTCAGCCCCACCCCCTGCTCACCTGCATGCCAATGACAGCGTAGATAAAGAAGATCATGGCAATGAGGAGGGCAACATATGGCAATGCCTAGGAAGGAGAGAGGAGGGAAAGGAAGGGGTTGAGGGGGACCCCCAGCTCCAGCCAACCACACCCTGCTTTAAGGCCCTCCTTTCCTTCCAGCTCCACTCTCTCCAGCAAGCCAGAACAATCTGATGACTCTAAAACTCATGCTAAGCTTGGACCTACTCAAGTTAAAATACAGAATAATAATGCTAACTGCATATTGCAAGAGGATGCGAGTTCATGGCTAGGCCATCTGAGAAGGAATAATGAAGTATCTCTTCCAGCTTATCTTGCTATATTCAGGATGATTTCAGGCAGTCTCCTAGTTGTCTGGTGTGTAACCATATGAAATGTCTATCCTTGATTAATTAGTATGGTAAATATTTATTTTGCAACTAACTCATGTTTATGTGCAGGAAGAGACATTCTCCATATGTAATAGATGTCTCCTCCTGATTTAGTATGTTTTTCCTGTCTGTTAATCAGTTTCTTGATATATTTCAAACTGGATAACCTCTTGTTACTGAAGAAGGTAACTCATTCAAATTAGAATTTTCTGATAACCAGTAATAAGCAAGTTTTTCCTGTCAATTACTACTTGCGACTCTCTCTTGATTTACACAACTGAAATAATGCTTTGAAGATGCTAAGCTAAGGGTGTAAAAAGGCAGTAAAACAGCAAACAGTGTGTGCTTCAAGAGTGAGAAATCTCTCTGACACCAGTTGCTGATGCACCCGACTTACTCGAGAAGTTGAAGGGAAACAGACTGCCTCTTCGTCGCCTGTTTGGTGATAAATCATCACCTTATAGCTAATTACTGGACTTTGATTGGGTTTCGGCTCACTTGACTTGATTTTAAATATTTGTAGTAAATAAAGCCTTTCTGTCACTCATTGAATGAGGTGTCGTGTCAATCCCTGGGCTAGTCCGGAATCCTAGGTTTTTATTTGCTAACACACTCCACTTGGCCATTCCCCAGTTGCTCCTTCCCACAGCTGGGCTCATGTCATAGCCCTACTCCCTCCCAGTTCCCACCTACTCCACCCTCTCCAGCAAGCCATGCCCCTCATTTGAGCCCCAGCTCCCACCAGCCCCACCCTGAGCAGATCACACCCCTCCCAGAACCCCCTCCTCTCCTAAACTCTCCCTCCCAGTTCCTAACAAACCCAATCTCCCTTCAGCAGACCACACCCCTCACCTAAGCCCTGCTCCCTCCACCAAGCTCCCACCAACCCCACTCCATATTTCTTAGGCCCCACCCACCTGGAAGGACTTGATGAAGGTCCAGAGCAGTGTACGGATGCCCTCACCCTTGCTCAACAGCTTCACCAGGCGCATGACCCGGAATAGGCGGAAGAATGTAATGGAGATGCGGGAGCTGTCCTCGGAGCTCTGGGGACAAATGTCAGGGCTCAGGGGGAACAGTTGGAGTAGCACCCCAACCCTTAACCTCCTCATGACCTCACAGTAATTCCCAGACCCCCCTCAGACACCCCAACTTCTATCCCCCAGCCCCTGCCCCCTTGACCACTCATGGCACCTGCAGCCATATCCAACCTCTTCCCCTTGACACGATCCCTGCCCTCTCACAACTCCTATGGCCACCTCAAGTGTGACCCTTGACCTACCCCCCCACCACTCGCAACACCCACAGCCCCAACCCAACCTCTGACCCCTGAGCTCTCATGACACCTGCAATCACATCCAGACCTCTGACATGAAGATCCCTGATGCCTTGCAACCATGAGAGGAATCCCCAACCCCCCCTGAAGTGACCTCTGACCCTTGACCACCCGTGAGTACCCCCTCAAGCCCTGATCCCTGCAGCAGCTTCGACTCCAGGGCCCTGACATGACCCTTGACCTCCCCCTCCCCCGTCATAATGGGAGTTACCTCTCCAACATGGCCCCCGTTCTGCCATGGGGTGATGTGGGGAGGGGCAGGGCCACAGGACCCAGACATCCGGGAGAGAGGCAGAGAGGTGAGATGAGATGACATGAGATGAGGGGAGACTCAAGGCAGCCCAGATGCATGGATGGGGCTGCATTGCAGCAGGTTCTGGAATATGGTTTTGGGGTACAACAGGGCCGCACAATGTGGCTGACTCTGGGGAGAGGCATCAGTTGGGTATAACAGGCGCCCAACCATGCAGCTGGCTCTGTGGAGGAGTGTAGGTTAGATATAAGGGGGTCTTCATGATGTGGCTGGCTCTGGGGTGGGGCATTGAAGGCTGTGTACAATGCACCTGGCTCTGGGGTGGGGCATGGACTGGGTATAACGGGGCCCCACGAATTTGGCCGGCTCTGGGAATGGATGTCAGAGCCTGGGTATAACCCCTCAGGAATGTCAGGGTTGAGGGATCCCATGATGTGGATGGCTCTGGGAGGGGTATTGGGAGTTGGGTATAAGAGGGCCCCCACACTGCAGCTGGCTCTGGGGAGGGCTGTCAGGGATTGGGTATAATGGGGCCCCACAATGCAGCTGGCTCTGGGGTATGGTGTTGAGAGCTGAGTTTAACAAGACCCACATGATGCAGCTGGCTCTAGAAACGAGTTCACTAGGACTGGGTAAACAGGGCCCTGCAATGCAGCTGGTTCTGGGAAGGGATGTCAGGAGCTGGGTATGACAGGGCCACGTGATGCAGCTGGCTCTAGGAAGGGCTATAACAGGGCCCCCTCACTGTGCGCCAAGAGGGGCAGTGCGATGAAAGGAGCCATGTGCGAATGGTGGAAGTGGGGAGGGGCTGGAGGTCCCTCAGATGTGGGACTGGCTGGGGAAGGTACTCACGTTGACCTCAGTGACGGCAATGTCCACGACACTGCCCACCACAATGAGGGCGTCAAATGTGTTCCAGGCATCGCAGAAATAGTGCTGGGGAGAGA
The DNA here is from genome assembly GCF_000455745.1 of Alligator sinensis. Lineage (NCBI taxonomy): Eukaryota > Metazoa > Chordata > Crocodylia > Alligatoridae > Alligator > Alligator sinensis. Next base: position 443,864 of record NW_005842545.1, read on the forward strand.
TGTCCACATGCGTGTGAGGGAGGGATTTGCATGCACATGTGCAAGCCAGAGCTTGCACATGTGTGTGCAAATCATATATATATATATTTTTATCACAAAAAAATGGAAAAAAATGTGCAAGCCAGACACCCCCAACGCCTTGCCCCCCATGCATTGCCCCCCTCCCATGATCTCATATGAGGCCCATTCTTGCATTCTTGTGCAGAAGCCTCTGGTGAGATTACATGCAACTGCTGGGAGCCCTTATGCAAAACCATGCTGCCCCCCCTCCACAGCCACACCCCCCTCCACTGTGCAAGCCCTGCCCCCTAACCTTGGGCTTGAATGCGATGAGCTTGAGGATCATCTCCACTGTGAAGAGCCCTGTGAACA
>NW_005842545.1:444245-469050 GCF_000455745.1 Alligator sinensis
AGGGCTGGGACTGCTCATAGTGCTAGGGGCAGGGCCAGAGAATGGCATCAAGGGAGGGAGCAGAGCCCAGCAGGCAGGTCCCCCTCATCCCTCCCAACAGATTCGGCCAGAGAATGGCATCAAGGGAGGGAGCAGAGCCCAGCAGGCAGGTCCCCCTCATCCCTCCCAACAGATTCTGCCTCCCATGGGCTGCCTTGGGCACCCCCCCCAAGAAACCCCCTTGCCCCCTAATGCCCCCCTTGGACCCCTCTCTTGCTCCTGAGCCCCTCTCACCCCCTGCAGACTTCCCCCATGCCCACAGTCTCCCCACCTCCTAGACATCTCTCTTGCCCTCCCACTCCACCAATACCCCTGTACAGCCCCTCTAATGCCCCCTTGCATTGCACTCTTGCCTTCCAGCCCCTTCCATACTCCTCCACCCCAACATTTCCCTTGTGCACTCCAGTGGCCCCCTACATCCCTCCAGATTTCCCAGGCACCTGAACAGCGAGGGCAACGGTGTTGAGGAGGATGAGCAGGAACATGGCATACTCAAATGCAGCCGAGTTGACCATGGCCCAAACACGGTGCTGGGCCCGGTGCCGTGGGATGTAGCGCCGCAGCGGCTGTGCCTTCAGCGCATACTCCACACACTGCCACTACCAGGGGGGCGGCAGGGTCAACTACCACAGACCCCACACAGCTCCCCAGCACTCCCCACAGACCCATCCCCTCCAGCACCCCACAAATCCCCCAGGCCCCCCTGAATTCCCCAATACTCCCACACATGTCCCCCATGAACCCTTACTGCCCCCCAGAGCCTGTGAATTTAGTGCATAATCGAAATGCTGCTAACTGGAGCAATGGAGGAGCAAGAGGTCAGGGACACCCCCCCAGCAGCTGCATCTTCAGCACATACTTCACCTTCTGGGATGCCAGGGTTTGGGGATGCCCCTGATGTGGGGTACCTAACTGTTGTCAAACTCACAGCAGCAGGTCTCCTGCTTGCCCTGGAACTGTGGATGGGGTTCTCTGCTTTGGGGATGTCCCTGATTGGGGGGGGCGCACCTGGTTCTTGTCAGGCTCACAGTGGTAGGTCTCCTGCTCACCCTCAGACTAGGAGGATAGGTCAGGTACCTGATTCTCATCAAGCTCAGTGACAGATCTCCTGCTTGCCCTGGGGCTGGGAGGATGGGTTGGGGGGCTAGAAGGCCAGTTTGGGGGTGACCTGTTTGGGGGGGATACCTGGTTCTTGTCGAGCTCACAGTTGCGGTACTCCTGCTCACCCTGGGCACGGAAGGTGATGATGACAAAGCCTACGAAGATGTTCATCATGAAAAAGGCAATGATGATGATGTAGACTATGAAGAAGATGGAGATCTCCACCCGGTAGTTGTAGATGGGACCCTGGTTCTCAGCATGCGCATCAATTGCCTTGTACAGCAGCCTAAGGGGAATGAGGGATGGGGGGGGAAACAGGGGGGTCCTGTGCTTCCTCATGCCCCCTGATGATCCCCCATGATCCTTCCCTCTGCCTCCCCTATGATCCCTTGTGCCCCCCTGGTGATATCCCATGCCCCTTCATGATCTTTAGTGCTCCCTCGTGGGCCCCTGGTACCTCCTGGTAGTCCTTTGTACCTCACCCCATCCCATTCCCCATGTTCACTTGGGCCAGTCTTCAAAAACAGATGATGAATAGGGCCATAATACCAGCCAGTTTCATTATCCTCTGTGCCCCCTGGTGATCCCACCACACCCCCATAGGCCAGCCCTTGAAGGTGGACACAGAATAGGCCCATGATGTTGGCTAGCCCCATTCCCCACCCCGGCATGATTCCCCATACCCCCCTACATGCCACCTGGTGATCCCTCCTGCCCCTCCTTGTGATCACCAATTTTTCCCCATGACCCTCTGGTGATTCTCTATGCTCACATGGGCCAGCCCTTAAAGAGGGACATGGTCCCCATAATATTGGCCAGCCCTATGACCCTCCATGTACCTCTGGAGATTTCTTGGTGATCCCCCATGCTCCCACATGCTCTCCTGGTGATTCTCTGTGCCCCCACATACCCCACCCACCGTGTCCTCCTGCTGATCCCCCATGCCCACCCACAATCCCTTGTGCCCTTTTCATGCCCTCGCAGTGCTCCCCCCCAAGCACTCACGCAGGCCAGCCCTCAAAGGTGGACACGGTGAACAGGGCCATCATCCCAGCCAGGACATTGTCGAAGTTGAAGTCACTGTTGTGCCACACACGGTCCCGCACCATTGGGTGCGACACGTCACCATCCTTGTACACAATGAATGTGCCCCTGGGGCAGTACAGGGGGGGTCAAGGCAAGAAAGGAACCCCTACAACCTCACTCCCCACCTCCTTGGAGTGGCAGGAGCTGGGGACGGATGGGGAGGTCTTGAAGAATTTACCAGGATCTTTGGGGGGCCCCAGGAATAGGGGCTTCGGCAGGGTTTGGGAGGGAGTGGCAGGGAGCTCAAGGGGGTCCATGATGGGTGGGAGGGGTTTGGAGGCCTGGGGCCTGGTGGGGGGTCTCCAAGGACAGTTTTAAGGGGTGCTGCGGGCTCTATAGAGGATCCCTAGGGGTGCTTTGGGGGTGGGAAGAGTTTTGGGGTAGGGAGGACTGGGGGGTATCTGAGAGGGCTTAGGGGGGCTTTTGGTAGGGGTCTTGGAGTGTGCAAGGGGTTTGGAGACCCCAGGGGGGACCTAGGGCCCCCTAGACTCCTCCAACCCCCAAAAAGGGGCTCTAGGAGGAATTGGAGGATGCTCTGGGGGGCAGAAGGATATAGGGGTGGCTTTAAGGGGGCAGTGGGAGTCCTTGGGGTGGGGGGTCAGGGGCACGCACTTGCACTCCTCGGGTGTGTGCTTGGCCTCGTCTGTGCAGCTGTAGAACTTGCCCTGTGTGGGAGTGGGAAGAGAGGCTAGGACTGTCTCTCCTCCCACAGACTCTCCCACTCCTCTCCTCCCACAGAGCCCCACCCCTCACTCCTCTAGGGAGAGGGCCGGAGGGTCCTAGATGGGTCTGGATATCCTGGGGGGTCAGGGATGTGCGGGGTCCCTAGAGAGATCTGCAAAAGGCTTCTGGGAACCCTAGAGGGTCCCAGAGAGGTGGGGGTCCCTTGAGGGGAGTCAGGGATCTGGGGAGTCCCAGGAGGTTTCTAGGGGATCTGGGAGGTCTTTTGGATGTTTATGGTGGGGGTCAGGGATCTGGGGGACCCCAGAAGGTTTCTGGGGACCCTGAAGGATCCCTAGGGACATCTGGAGAGTCAGGGATCTGGAGGGGTCTCAGAAAAGTTCTGGGGATCCCTAAAGGGGTCTGGAAGGTTTTTGGGGAGAACCTGGGAGGTCACAGGGGCATCTTGGGGAGGGGGCCAGGACCCCACCTTGAAGAGCTGGACGCCGATGCAGGCGAACATGAATTGCAGCAAGGTGGTGACAATCATGATGTTGCCGATGGTGCGGATGGCCACAAACACGCACTGTACTACGTGCTGGGGACAGGGGGGGTGGGGGTGTTGGCAGTCAGGCAGGGGAATTCCTACAACCCCGCCCTGGGGCCCCCACTAGTTCCCCCCCCAGAACCCTCCTGGGACCCTCCAACCAGGCAAAGCCTCCTCATCCCCCCTGGGACCATTCAAAGGCCCTCAGTGCACCCCAGCCCCTCCTGAGACATCCCAAGCCAGTTCAACCCCTGCTCAAAAGCTCTGTGGAACCCCCTGGGACCCTCCAGCCAACCCAGGCTCCCCAGAGCCCCTCTTGGAACCCGCCAGAGGCTCCCCAGCCCTGCCCTGAAACGAGCCCCCCTCCAGGCCCCCTCCCAGACCCCTGGGATGCCCCAGCCAGTTCAGACCCCCCCAGAGGCCCACAAAACACCCTAGGATCCCCTGCCCCCCCAGAAACCCGAGACCCTCCAGCCAGCCAGGTGCCCCCTAGGACCACTCAGACTCCCTGAGGCCCCTGAGATGCCCGCAGCCAGTCCACCCCACCCCCAGAAACCCCTCTGTAGACTCCCAGCCCTCCCAGGACCCCTCAGAGACACCCCTCCCCCGACCCTCCAGGAAGCCCCACCCCCCAGAGCTCCCCATGGGACCTTCCCAGCCCTGGCTTCCCCTCACTTTAAGACCCTTGGCCCGGTTGATGGCCCGGAGGGGCCGCAACACCCGCAGCACCCGTAGGATCTTGACCACTGAGATGGCGCTGGAGCTGGAAAGGGGAGGAATCAGGCCCTGGACAGTCATCGCCATAGGGTCTCCCCTTAAAGGGACCCTGCCCTGCCACCGCAGGGAGATCCCTACCCCCACAAGAGCCCGCCTAAAGCCTCACACATCCTGTGTCCACCCCAGGCCCCATCTGCCATGCCTTGCCCTCAAAGCCGCAACAGGCTCCACCCAGCCCAAGCCCTGCCCCTGCAGCCATTCACACCCAGTGGACCACCTCCAAGGCCCCACCCACTTCATGTCCATGGCCTTAAGGCTACATGCCAAACATGCCCCCTCACCCCTCCCAGCCCTGCCCACCACAGGCCTCATGCCCCACCAATCCCTGCTCCTCACTGGATGCCGAAGGAGATGAGGGAGACGCTGACAACGAGCAGGTCAAGGAGGTTGAACCAATTGCGGCAAAAGGAGCCTTTGTGCAGGAAGGCACCATAGGCTGTCATCTGGGAAGGGGGTGAAGAGATGCAAGACCCAGGAGTCCAGGTGCCTAAGACCTGCCATGCACTACGCCACTAGATCCCCATGGAATCCAGGCTCCCAGCCAATCCCTGTTCTGGTTCACCAGAGATCTCCATGGAACCCAGGTGTCCAGGCTCCCAGCCAGCCTCTGCTCTAACTCACCAGATTGCCATGGAACCTAGGCATCCAGGCCCCCAAGTCCCCCCTACATTACCCCACCGCACCCCCATGGAACCCAGGTGTCCGGGTCCCCAGACCTCCCTGATTTAACACAATAGACCTGTTCCGGAACCCAGCAACCCTTGCTGCACTAACCACACACCACACCTCGCCCTGCCACGCCCCTTCCCTCCCCTCCCCCTTTAGAGCCAGGGAGAACCCAGGCGTCCTGGCTCCCAGCCCCACCCCCATTCCCTTTCCAGAGAACCCAGGTGTCCATGCTCTCAACCCTTTCTCTTCACATACCCCCCAGCACTAGCTCATGATAGTTCAGGGTGACTTTGACCAGAGGCTGAGTTCAGGATCAGGCCCAGGCAAGGCCCTGATCCCCTCCCCCTGCCAAGTTTAGGGGTAAACCCATGTGTCTAGGCTACATCCAACCTAAGCAAAGGCCTTTTGGCTTCCCTAGAGTCCTTGGCTCCCACTGTCCTCCAAAAGTACCCAGGTGTCAGGTGTCTGGGCTCCCAGCATCCCCTGCTCTCTCCCTATAGCCTCATTCCCCTTCCAAAGAACCCAGGTGTCCAGGTGGTACCTTGAGCAGGATCTCCACGGTGAAGATGGTGGTGAAGGCGTAGTCAAAGTAGCCTAGAATCTGGGGTGGGCACAAGAGGGGGGAGAGTGAGCATGGGAGGGGGGCAACCTCAGAGATGCCCCCTTTGCCCACCCTGTGCCCTGCCCCGTCAGCCCTACCCCATAAGTCACACCACCCCTATCCTCTTTGCCTCACCCACAAACCCTTTTTCCCAATCCCACACAAAGCCTCCTCCAACCCTCTACCCCACCCTGCTTACCCTGCCCCAAGACACCCCCCCAAGAGCCCCTTCTGCTAGCCCAGCTTCTTGCCCCCCCTAACTCCCACCCCAGATGCCTGGGTCCCGACTCACATGGTTACGGAAAGAGTGGGCCCTCACTGGGTCCTCAGCTGCCAGGGAGACGCTGCTCAGTATGATGAAGACGAGGATGAGGTTGGTGAAGATGTGGTGGTGGATCAGAGCATGGCAGTGCACCCGCAGCCTGGGGAGAATGAGGGGGTCACCCTCAGGCCCCCAGGATCTGGCCTGGATCCCCCACCCCTGCTAGAGCCAGCCTCCAGGATCAGGCCCATCACTCACCAGATTGGGCCCCTCCAGGATCAGGCCACTGCTCCCCTCTGGCATTGGGCCTAACTCCCCTCCTCCACCACTCTCTAGATTGGGCCCAGCCCTGCAGCTGGCTCAGGACTCCCAGGATTGAGCTCCCACATTCCCACAGGATCGGGCCCAACAGCTCTCGAATCAGGCCCCCTGCCCTGTCCCCAGGATCATGCCTCCCAGGCCCATCAGGATCAGGTTTAGGAGTGCCAGGATTACTCCCACCCACAATCAGGTCCTACCTGCCCCCCAGAATTGGGCCCAGCAGCCCCAAGTTCAGCCCCTCCCACTCCCCAGCATCAAGCCTCCCAGACCCCTCAGGATCAGGCCAAAGAGTCCTGGAATCATCCCTTCAGGATTGGGCCCTGCCCCTCCCCCTACATCTTCCCCAGGGTTGAGGCCCCCACTCACGGGTTGGTGCTGCTAAGTAGGAAGAAGGCGCTTCCCTGGGGGATGGGCAGCACCTTTTCTGCAACAGGGTCCTCAGCCTGATCCCCATGGGAGCCTGACTCTGACCCTGCCAGGCTGGCACCCTCCGCCTCCTCCCCTGCAGGGGACCCAGGGGTCCAAGTCAGTGCCCCAGGCTCCAGCCCACCTGCCCCCACTGCCCTCCCAGACAACCCTGGCATCCAGGCTCCCAGCCTCCTCTGCCCTCACCCCCAGTCCCTGCTGCCCTCCTGGAAAACCTGGGCATCCAGGTCACTGCCCCCCTGCTCCATCCCACTGGAACCCACTCCCCTCCCAGAGAACCCAGGCATCTGAGCTCCCAGGCCCTCCCATTCTTACTGCCCATCCAGCACTAAGAAAGAACCCAGACATCAGAGATGTGGTCCAGACCCTCACTCCCCCACTGTCCTGCCAGAGTGGAGATAAGACCCAGGCATCTGAGACCCTGCTCAGCCCAAAGCTTGGAGATAACCCAGGCATCTGGGCTCCCAGCCCTGCCTGGTCTCGCCCCACAGTCCTCACTCCTTTCCCGGAAAACCGAGGTGTCTGCCCCCCCGCCCCCTTCTTACCTTCTCCCTCACTGTTGTCTTCCTCCTGCTCCTCTTCTTCATCCTCACATTTCACCTGGGGGGAGAGCAGGGTGGATAGTCACTGGGAGCAAGCACAGGAGCATGAAAGCCTCAGTCATGTGAGAGGCAGTAGGCAACAGACATGTGAGGCTTTGCGCAGGGCCACACAAGGGAACCATGCAAGCCTGCATAAGCATGAGGCAGCTGTGCAAGAACTTCCCCCACTGGCACATGTGGCTGTCCCAGGACTATGGCCACACCCTGCCCCAGAGAACCCAGGCATCTCCACCCCTGCCCCCTGCTCTCACCTTCACTCCGTCTTCATGGGTGGTATTGCCTGCAATGGCTTCACTCGCCTTCTGCCTGCCAGGAAGGGGGGTGAGGAACGGCAGTAGTAAAGGACCAGAGCATCCAGGCTCCCAGCCCCCCTACTCTAACCCACCAGCCTCCCTCCCCTCCAGGAGCTGGAATGGAACCTAGGTGTCTGGGTCCCAGGACCTCCAAGAGCTCCCACTCCCCTCCCAGAGCAAGGAAAGAACCTGGGCATCCTATTGTCCGAGTGCTACCCCAGCGTCCCAGCTTACCGCTCCTTGGCGGCACTGATGTTGTCAGCATCAGCCAGGTTATCAACGGCAATGGCCAGGAACACATTGAGCAGGATGTCTGGGGGTGGGGTCAGGAAAAGGGCATGGGATACCTGAGACCACACACTTCCAGCACCCAGGCCCCACCTCTGCCAGCCCTTAGTCACTTCCATCCCCAGCCCCTGCCTTTTCCAGGCTGCCACCCCAGTCTGCCCTCCAGCTAACCGCCCCCACCCCCCCCCCCCCTACCCCAAGCGTTACCCTGGCCCCTGTGTCCACATAAATTTTTAGGGGCCCCATAGGCCAGATAGAATGGCCTGGTGGGCTGCATCTGGCCCACAGGCCACATTTTGCCCACACCTGGACTACACCCTGCACTGCTGACCTCACCCGAGGCCCTGCCCCTTCCCCTCTGATCTCACCCCACGCTCCACCCCTCCACCTCTGAGCCTTGCTCCCTTGGCCCACCCTTTCATCTAGTCCTGCCCCCCCAGCCCTGACTCTCCATGTCCAACCCATCTCTGATCTTTGTCCTTGGCCCACCCTCCACCTGACTGTCCCTAGCCCCAACCTCCACCCAACTCCTCCCTTCCTGCCCTGTCCTGCCCCTCCCTGCCATTGTCCCTAGGTGGATGCAGTTGCCACAGATGAAGAGAATGACAAAGTAGATGCAGACAAGCATGCCGGGGAAGACAGGGCCACCATAGGCCATGATGCCATCGTACATCACCGCATTCCAGTCCTCTCCTGTCAGGATCTAAAGGGGACATGAACTGAGGTCAGGAAGGCCTGGGGGCTGGTACCTGGCAGAGGTGAACAGGGCCTGAGCAAAGGGAAGGTGTTGATGATAGGGAGGTTCTGGGGGGCTGTGGAGGACTCTATGGCATGTCAGGCACCTGGACAACGGTGAGCAGGGCCTAGGGAATGGTGTCAACAGTGGGAGGGTCCCAGGGAGCTGTGAAGGGTTGCACCCCACCAGGAGACAGTGAGCAGGGCCTGGGGGATGGTGTTGGCAGTGCAGGGGGGGGCAGGGGCTCTGGGGTGTTGTGGGGAGGGTCACACCTGGAAGACAGTAAGCAGGGCCTGGGGGAAGGTGTCGAAGGTGGAGCGCTTGGCGGGGGCACCCTCAAAGGCAAAGCGGCCCCCGAAGAGCTGCATGCCAAGAAGTGAGAAGATGATGATAAAGAGGAAGAGCAGCAGCAGCAGTGATGCAATCGACTTCATTGAGTTCAGCAGTGAGGCCACCAGGTTGCTCAGTGATGCCCAGTGCCTGTAGGGGTAATAGGGGGTGGAAGAGGCAAGACAGGGATTGGGGGGCAAATACAGGGGATGGAGGGCAATACAAAGGTCAGGGGGCAATATGGGACCAGGAAGATGCCTCTCTTGCTGAGATCCCTGGGGGTGGAAGAGTGCCCTGTAGTGCCCCTGCTGGCCATCCCTGGTCCCTTTAATGACCCCACCCAGTGCTCCCTGCTGGCTGCCCCTGGTCCACATAATCCTACCAATGCCCACCCCCAGTCCCTATAAGCCCCCCAGGGTCCCCTGCTGGCTGCCCCATGTCCATATAATGCCCCCCAGCACCACCTGCTGGCTACCCCGGTCCCTATAACCCCCCTACCCCTGCTCACCTGGTGACCTTGAAGATGCGGAGGAGGCGGACACAGCGCAGCACAGAGATGCCCAGAGGCTCCATGATGCCTAGCTCCACCAGCGCTGTCTCCAGGATGCCACCACACACCACAAAGCAATCAAAGCGGTTGAAGAAGCTGGCGCCATAGGCATGGGGACCCAGCCCATACAGCTTGAGCAGCATCTCCAGTGTGAAGAGGGACAGCAGCACCTTGTTGGCATAGGCTGGGGGGGGACGAAGGGGGGTCACAGATGGGGAGGGGGCCCAGGTTTCCCAGTCTCCCTACCCACCCCAGAAGGTATCTGAGCCATTCCCACATCAGGAAGAGGACCCAGGTGTCGGGCCTGCCAGACATCTGATCTATTCTCAGGGCAAGGAGGAAACCCAGGTGTCTGCCACCTGCACCCCACCCCCCATCCCCCGCCTGCAAGGCATTTGATTCACTCCCAGAGCAGAAAGGGAACCCAGACATCTGGGTTTCCCTCCCGCCCCCCTCCTTCCCCCCCAGGGAGGGAACCCAGGACTTGCTCCCCCACTCCCCAGGATCTAACCCATTCTTAGATCAGGGAGAGTACCCAGGCATCCAGGCCCCTCACCCACAGCCCCTAATGCATCTTCCCAGGACAAAGAAGGAACCCAGGCATCCAGTCCGCCCCCCCGCCCCCATGCCTTGAGGGCTGGAGCTCACCCTGAGTGTGGGTGAGCCAGTCAGGCTGACCGTAGTGCTCGGAGGCAATGGTCAGGGTGTTGAGGAAGACGAGCAGCAGCACAACCCAGTAAAAGGCCACTGATTTTGCCGCCAGGCGGCAATGCTTCCGCAGTGCCCGGTTGGCCCGGCGTAGGCGCCGGCTGCATGGAACCCAGATGTCCAGGGGGGGAACCCAGGCATCTAGGGTCCCAGCCCCCCACTGTAACCCACCAGCACCTAGTGCTCCCACAGGGAACCCACATGTCCAGGCTCCCAGTACCACCACCCCACCCCTGCTGTAACCCACCAGCCCCCAGTGCTCCGTCAGGGAACCCAGGCATCCGGGCTCCCACGTTCCTCCTGCTGCAACCTTCCAAACCCCATTTCTCTTCCAGAGTGAAGTGAGAACCAAGGCATCTGGGCTCCTAACCCCTCCTGCTCTAACCTTCCAGGCCCCATTGTACACCCCCACCCCCGCAGAAAACCCAGGCATCTGAGGTGGAGCCAAGGCATTCAGACTCCCAGGCCCCAGTACTTAAGCAGAGAACCTAGGAGTACAGGCTTCCAACATCCCCTCTTTGCTGTAACCTACAAGGCCCCACTGCTCCCCAAGAGAACCCAGGTGTCTAGGCTCCTACCTCTGCCTCAGATGTAGCCCACCAAGCCCCACTGCTCCAATGAGAACCCAAGAGTCCAGGAAGGAACCCAGGTGTCTGTACCCCAGCCCCTCACTGCCCAGCCCCCCAATCCAACTCACCAGAACTTGGTCTTGGAGAGTTTCCTCCTGGAGAAAGACCAAATATAAAAGCCACTGACAAATGCAGCTGGTTCTGGGGTTGGACATGGGCTGGGTATAACAGGCCTCCATAATGTGACTGGCTCTGAGTATAACATGGCCCCACAATATGACTGGTTTGGGGAAAGGTTGTCAGGGGCTAGGTATAATATGGTCCCACATTACAGCTCGTTCTGGGGAGGGGTGTTGGGGGCCAGCTGTAACAGGGCCCCACAATGCAGCTGCCTCTGGTGGGTGTGGGGGGCATGTCAGGGGTTGGGTATATCAGAGACCCATGATGTGACTGGCTGTGGGGTGGGTATCATGAGTGCCTGGTGCCTCCTGAATCTGGGGTGGGGGCACCCACAGAAGCTGCTGACAGCAGTGGCTCTGTCAGGGGGGGTACCAGTCCTACGGACAGCATGAGTGTCGGCCATCAGCAGGGGCACGTGCACCCCCGACCAGTTGCCTATGGTGGGTATAACAGGGCCTCTAAAGAGAGTATTGGGGGCTGGGTATAAGGGGTGATGCAGCTGCCTCTGGGGTGAGAGGGACTCACAGAATGACTTCACAGCAGGTCACATGATGCTCCTCCTCCCCCACATTCTCTGTATTCACTGAGGTTGTCTCACTTGCTGGGAGGCTGGCTGAGGGAATGGAGACAGACTCGTGGAGGCAGGGCTAATCTGGTTTAAACCCCTCTCCCTGCACATGACCCACCCTCTCACTCCACTCTCCCTTAGCCCATAGCAGGGAGAGGGGCTAATCCAGATTAAGCTCCTCTCCCATCCCATGTCTCCACCCCAGCCCTGGCCCCACTGCAGGAGAGCAAGGCAGGGCAGGGACCCTGGCACCAGCGGGGGGCAGGGCATGTCTCACTGTGGGTGTCAGTTGAGTGGCTGGAGTGACGCAGCCACTTGAGGCGGCTCCGGCGCTTCTCAGTGAGGTCTTCCACAGTCACACCTAGATGGACATGGAGCAAGTGGTGGGATGGGGTGATGTATCAGTGGAAGGATGGATAAACAGAGAGATAAGTATGTTGATGGGCAGATGAATGAAAGAAGGGACAGACAGATGGGTGGATGGACAGATGGGCAGACAGATGGATATGTTAATGGATGGATGATTGGTTGGAAGGTAGGTTGATTGGATGGATGAATAGATACATTAAATTAGATATGCATGTTAATAATGGACGGACAGATAGAGATGATTTGTTGGTTGGAAGTGTAGTGTTGGATGAGTGGTTCACATGAGGGTAAACGGATGGAGGGAGGGGAGGTTGGATGGATATGATGGGTGGATGATTGGTTGATTAGATGGTTGGATGGATGGGCGGATACGTCAATGAATGGATGAATGATTGGTTGGTGGACAGGTTGATTGGATGGTTGATGGATACATACATTTATGACCGACAGAAAGACGGATAGCTCATTGGTCAGGTGTGCATAGGGTTGGATAAGTGATTCACATAAGAGCAGTTGGGTGGGTGGAAGGATGGATAGACAGATAGGTTGTGGATGGATGGACGGGTATGTAAAGGGGTGAAGGAATGGATGGTTCATTGTTTGGATGTGCATAGGGTTGAATGAACAGTTCACATGACAGCAGTTGGGTGCATATGATGGATAGAAGGACAGATAGGTAGATACGTTGAGAATCAATGGATGGATATGTGGAGGGGGTGGAGAAATGGATGGTTCATTGATTGAATGTGCATACAGTTTGATCAGTGGATCGGGGTTTGATGGATAGATAGACGGATGGAATGTGGGAATGGAGGTGGGGTAGGTGTACATGGCCAGGGGTTGAAGTCAGTTGGACATGGGGAAGGGACGTAGAGGGTGGAGGCAAGAGAGATAAACATGAGCACCATGATGGGACGTGGCTGAGCTCTGATGCCTGGGTTCCCTCCCTAATCTAGGAGGAGAGTGGAGGCTGGGGACTTCCAGCAGCAGCAGGGAGGGGCTGGGAGTTCACATACCAGGGTTCTCTCCAGGTTTAGGAGGGAAATGGGTTAGAACAGGGGGAGTCCAGATACCTGGGTTCTCTCCCCACTCTGGGAGAGCAGTGGTGGGTCAGCCATGTTCTCCACCAGATCCCTGCTGATCCTTGTTGGGGGGACTCACTCAAGATATCTCATTGCTGCCTCCAATGCCCTTGGCCCCTGGGGCTGGGGGGCTGTAGGTTGGGAGTAAGAGGCACCATAGGGTGATTGGTGAGCTGGGAGTGGTGGGCACCTTGCAGGGCTATGGGGGTACAGGTCAGGAATGAGGGGCACCATGGGGTGAGAGGGTGGGGCTGTGGGTCAGAAGTGAGGGGTACTTTGGGGCTATGGGGGGCTGCAGGTTGGGAGTGAGAGGCACTTTGGAGTGATGGGGGTGCAGGTTTGGAGTGGAGTCCACTGTGGGGCTATGGGGTGGATTGCAGGCTGGGAGTGATGAGCACCACGGGCTGATGGGAGGGCCTGCAGGTCAGGAACGAGGGGCATCATTGCAGGGGGGCCCTTACGGACATGCTTGTCTTCACCATCAGCCCCATCTTCATCATCATCCAGCCCCTCGGCCTGCGTGATCCACTCCAAGTAGCCACACAGATCCTCTTCCAGTTGTTGCTTCTCCCGCAGCTTCTGGAAGTCCCCTCGTGCCTTCGCCTTCTCCCGCTCCTTGGAGAATTCACTGCAGGTCCAACACACTTAGCATACATGAGCTGCCTGCACTTGCCCTGATGTGCTTACTACATGCCCTACACTGAGCACATACTGATACACTTAGTATACAAGCTGTATACGCTTGCCCCAACATGCTTAATGCATGCCCTGTCACATTTAGCACATATAGGAGTTGCCTGGATTTGCCCCGACCATTTAACACGTGCCCCAACATACTTAGAACATGAGAGCTGCCCATGCTTGCCCTGGTGCTCTTGCCACACTTCATGACACACTCAACTTATGCAAGAGCTGCCTAACTCATTTAGCATGTGCATGAGTTATCTGCACACACCTGAACACATTTAGCGCACGCACGAGCTTCCTGCACCCTTCCCATATGCTTTAAGACCCCTGTGCACCCCCAAACACTTGGCACATGCCTGAGCTGCCACACATGCCCCAACATGCTTAGCATGTACAAGAGCCACCCACATGTGCCCTGACACACTTAGATGCACAAGCCTTCTGCACACCCAACATGCCCAGCATAAGCGTGAGCCACCTCAACACACTTTGTGCACACCATCTACCTTATGCCCCAACATGCGTCACATGGGTGAGAGCCATCAGAACACATCAACATGCTTAGCACATACATGGGCCCTCCTGCACATGCCCTGGCATACATGACCAAGTGGTGCACTCACCCACTGAGAACGCCCAGCACCAGGTTGAGGACAAAGAAGGAGCCAAAGATGACAAGACTGACGAAGTAGATCCAGGGCAGCTCGTGACCCATGGCATCCTGCATCTGCCAGCATGGGGGTAGGGGGACGTGGTCAGGGGCTGCAAGACCCAGGAGTGCATGGGGATGAGAGACCCAGGAGTTCCAGGGGTTCTAGGGGCTGCAGGACCCAGAAGTCTGGGAGTCTTTTGCACCAGGAGACCCCAGAGTCTGGGGTTCAAGAGAGAGGGGAGAGACTCTCAGGAGACCCAGGTGTCTAAGGGGGTAGTTCCATGAAACCCAGGCATCTGGGAGTCAGGGAGCTCTCAGGGGACCCAGGTGCCTGGATTGTGGGGGTTGGTTCCCAGAGGAACTAGACATCCAGGGGGACCATACCCAGTACAGCAAGCTGTGGGGGTGGTCCCAGGGGATCCAGGTATCAGGGAGCAGAGAGTTGGTTCCCAGGGAACCCAGGCATCCAGGGTTGGAGGGGGTATGGTTTTCCCAGGGGACCTAGGCATCCAGGGGGGCAGGAGCAGGGGGGAGACTGTACCCCATACAGCATGTCGGTCCAGCCCTACATAGTGATGCACCAGAAGATGGTGAACTGGGGTAGGAACGGCGCAAGGTTCTCAGGGAATCCAGGGATCTGGGGGTGATACCTAGTACAGTGAGCTGGGGAGGGGGGAAATTCTCTTAGAGGACCCAGGGGTGAGGGGGTTGGTTCCCAGGGGACCCATGCATCCAAGATAGGGAGGGCTGATTTTTCCAGGAGAACCAGGAATCCGGGGGCCATACCCAGTAGAGGACATCAGTCCAGCCCTCCATGGTGACACACTGGAAGACGGTAAGCATGGCAAAGAAGAAGTTGTCAAAGTTGGTGATGCCACCATTGGGTCCAGCCCAGCGACCACGACACTCCGTGTTGTTCTGTACACAGGCCCGGCCATGCCCTGAGAAGGCGCAGGGTGATGGGTCCTCCTCTGACTCCAGGTCTATGAGATACAACACACAATAACACAGGACAGGCAGATGTGGGGAAACACAGACATGGCACACACAACAGATGAGCAGACAAGCCACGGGGTATGTGACGTGGACATGAGACACAAACATGGGGACATATGGATGCAGAACATGCAACACAGACAGGGACACAGGAGAGACAGACATGGGGAAACATGGACACAGAACCTATGCCATGTGAACATTTGACATAGAGGGTGTGACATGGGAATGCAGAAGATGTGTATACAAAACAAGCAACACAGAAATAGAAACCGGAATTGCAGACATGGGACACAGGTACGTGCCCCATGGACATGGGGCACACACACAGCACATGGACGCCAGACACACAGAACGTAAGACACACTGATGCAGAACATGCAGACACATGGACATGGGACATGTGGACACAGGACTCTCAGGCAAGTGTCATCGATGGGCTCCTCTGCCTCCCCTCCCCCCCCACATCTGCCCCATCCTGCCTAGGCTGTGGGCTGTCTCCCAGTGAGGAGGGGACACACAGGGGTAGATGGGGCCTGCAGCTGGGGATGGGGCTGTGGGCATGGGTTCTGGCCAAAGGTGGGGCTAGGCTGGCATGGTGGGGGAGTCTTTAATTGAGGGGGAGGGTTGGGGGCATCACCTCCCATTAGAGGGGTGGGTGGGGCCTTGACTACAATTGGTGTGGAGCGCTAGGTGGAGCCCCACAGCAGGGTCAGATCCAAGATTGGCTTTGGGTGTGACCTTCCATTAGAGGCATGGCCAGACAAGGGGTGGGTCAGGGTGTGAAACTGTGGGTGGAACCTCCTGCAGAGTGGGGAGTTGCTGGGTGGGGCTGTGTGCAGGGGCTTCCAGCAGAGGCAGGCATGGGCTGTGGAGCAGGGCCTAGGCCTCACCAGAGCCGATGAAGAAGCAGGTCTTGTGCATGCGGCCAATGAAGAGTTCGAGACCAATGATGGCGTAGATAATGACGACGAAAAGCACGAGCAGTGCAATGTGCAGCAGGGGCACCATTGCCTTCATGATAGAGTTGAGCACAATGTGCAGGCCTGGGTTGGGGGGAGCATAGGGCACCGATCACACCACGTGGTGCAGCCTCACTATGCCACCCAACCCTCACTAATATTATGCCACTGCCTGATCACACATGCTAATGATATGCAATACAGCACTGCCTTGCCACACAGCCCAGCACATGCTTACATCATGTGACAATACCACCATTGCCATGCCACCTCACGCATACTAACATCATGCAATGCAGCTCTGTACAAGTGCTGGAACCTGGCACTGCCTTGCCCCACCATCCAGCACATGCTAACATCATTGTGCAACACAGCACCACTTGTTCATCATCAGCTTGCATCATCAGGCAATAAGGCTCTATAGCAAAACACAACATTGCCTTGCAACTCAACCCAACACATGCTAACGTCACATGACATTGCTCTCTGCATACCATAGAGCAAGGCACCCCTTGCAACCTAACCCAAAGTGTGTTAACATCATGCCACATAGCTCTCTGCATATGCTGGAACATAGCACCACTCCCCAACACAGCTCTACACCCTCAGGGTTTCTCTTACTGGGGACGCCAGAGACAAGGCGCAGGGGACGCAGCACCCGGAAGGCACGAAGGGCCTTGACATCAAAGCCTCCTGGCTTCCCACTCATGTGATGGGCATCTCCTGACTTGTGGGACACCTGCTCCAGTGCCACACTGAAGAGCCTGTGGGGGAGCAGGTTTAAGAGTCAGACCAATTTGCAGGGCGCCTATGGAGTGAACCCAGGCATCCTGGGGAGGGGGGGGCATCTACTCCTACAGGAGGAGCTGGAGGGAGGGGAGGGGACACACATATCAGCCTAGTTTGGCCATTGGTATGAGTGGAAGTGGTCTGGAGGGAGACTTATTTAGGGAACAAACCCTGCTGGGGAGTGAACCCAGGGGTTTTGAGGGGCTGCTGCTGTTTCCCTACCAGGAAGTTGGTCGGGGACAGACATAAATTGGGCTAGTTTGGCCACTGGTGTCAGCGGAAGTGGCCTGAGGTGACATACCCTGCTGGAAAGTGAACCTAGGCATCCCAGGTGGGGTCACTGCCACTTAACATTGATGGGGAGTGAACTCAGGCGCCCAGGGTGAGGTTGTTCCCACCAGGAAGAGTGAGGTGAGGGGTCAAACCATACATCAACCTAGTTTGGCAATTAGAATAAGTAGAAGTGATCTAAGGGACACATTCATGGGGGGAGGGGGGGCAGTTAGGGAGTGAACCCAGGAGTCCTGCATGTCTGTCACCAGAAAGTGTGTGTGTGCGCGCGCGGGGGGGGGGCAGAGTTGGGAGAATACATCAAACTACTTTGGCCATTGGCATCAGTGGAAGTGGCTTGGGGGATGAATTTAAGGAACAGACCCATTTGCAGAGGGAATTTGCTGGGAGAGGCATCCTGGGGGTATGTGCCTGTTGGGGGTGGGGGGGGCCCTACCTGACCGGAAGTAGTGGTGGGGAGCTGTAACAGAGAACCTGGGGCTACCTGTTCCTTTGAGATAAGAGCAGCCCAGGCAGGGAACACTGCAGGTTAGGCAAGGTGGGGCAGCAGCAGGTTGCCAGGGCAACAAGCCAATGAGGCAATTGCACTTGCAGGCAGCCTGTTGGTGGGAAGTAAGCAGGGCCCTGGGCACAGATAAGCCTGAGGCTTGGACTGGCAAGGTAGTCTCTCCCTGGAAGCCATGGGAAAAGGAGCTCCTGTCCAGGAGAGACACCTGGGGATGCTAGGCCTCTGGTTGTTTTGCTGCCTGTGAGAACTGGGAGCTATGCTGTATTAGTGAGGGAAGGTTTGCCCTTTAAAGGGGTGGAGGGCTGTTTCCTCTTGATGTTATGTTCTAGCTCTGGGGCCTATATTTAATATTGTGTCTAAACTGGCAGTTTGGGTTGAGACTGTAAGGGGTGATAAATGAAGGACCCAAGGACAGGCTCAAGGCTCGGGCGACTGCTGAGCCCAGAGAGAAGCAGAGTACAAGGCTGCAGAGCCACACAGGGGCCTGGGAACTGGCAGATGGGGACCAGGTGCCAAGTGACCAGAAGGGATGAACTAGAGTTAGTACCTCAAAGCCAGTTCCGATATAGTGGGCCCTGGCTAGAAGGCCTAGCTGACAGTAAAAGGGTGGAGGCCAAGGAGGGATGATGCTTCCAGAGGTGGGAGGGCTCCAATTCACTTACCTCACCCCTCTAGTGCCAGCTGGGCAACCCCCAAAATGAGCTCCCTCTGCTTCCTTCCATTTTGAAAACAGCACTAGGGCTGGGAAGGGCAAGTGGCTACAGGCTCACAGCCAGTCTAAACAATAGCTCTCTCTCTCAACTCCTGGGACCCAACAGAGAATATCTGTTGGGCCCTGGAGTAGGATTACCATATGTCTGGGTTTTCCTGGACATGTCCTCTTTTTGGTTCCTCCAATTTTTGATCAGGCAGTCTTTTAAAATGAATGTCCGGGATGTTGCTGGTAGAACTGCATTTTTGGCATGCCCTAGTGGTGTGCATATTTACCAGGGATCCAGGTTTTCTGTTTGCTGTGGACAAATGTGGATTTTCCTCTTTAAAGGAGGAAACTGTGGGCTTCCCCTTGCAGGCTGGGGGGAGGCGCCTGCCCGTCCAACAGGGGAAGGGGGCAGGAGGTCCCTTTGTGGGCAGCAGTGAGCTATGTAGCTGGGTCAGTGCCTGTGTTTACAGGGGTGGGCTGCCCAGGAGATGTTGCCTGAGGGGGGCCATGACCAGGCTGCCTGACATGGTGCAGGAACCCCAGCCCAGTGGGGGAAGGTGTCACAGGCCTCCCCTCCTCCTCCCTCCAGCCCACACTGGGGCCGGATTCACTCCACCTCTGCCCGACAAGCCACAGCCACTGTAGCCACCCTGTTCCAACTCGGTAGAGATGGGGGGAGCAGGGAGTAGTGGGTTGGGAGTGAGGGGTACTGGCAGGGCTGTGGCTTGGGTGAAGTGAGATGCAAGGCACTGGGCGGTTGGAGGGGGACTGTGGGTTGATAGTGCGGGACACTGGCAGCACCAGGGGGCTGTGGGTCGGGAGTCAAGGGCACTGCCATAGCCCAGGGGTTTGGGAGTGAGGGACACCAGCAGGAGTGGGGGGGACTGTGGCTTTATTTTTGGAAATGGAAATATGGTGACCCTACCAAGGGGGATTGCTGTAAAACATGGTACTGCCTGCGAAGTGCCATGAGTTACAACAGGGAGCTGCTCTTCTGTCTGTGTCTTAAAGGAATGGACCCATTTGCAAAGGGACTTTGCTGGAAGAGAACCCAGGTGTCCTGAGTATGTATTTTCATAGACATTAGGGGCTGGAAGGCACTTCATGAGATCATCAGGTCCAGCCCGCCTCCGCCGCTGCACCCCCCCCGGGCACACGCGGGAACTCAGCTGGGATCAAGTGAACCCAGCAAGAAATATATCCACCTGTTGGGAGGAGTCGCACATCAGGCTAGTTTGACTATTGATGTGAGTGAAAGTGTCCTGGGAAGGGAACACATTTAAGGGATGGACCCATTTTCAGATTTACTTCACTGAAAGAGAACCCAGGTGTCTTGGGCAGGGAGGGGGAAGGGCCTACTGACCAGGAAGGCAGGGTGGGGCAGGGGTTGGGGGTGTTGACAACAGGACACAGGCTAGTTTAGCTACTAGCCTGAGTGGAAGTGGCCAGGGGGACGCACTTAATGGATGAACCAATTAGCAGAGGTACTTCGCTGAGAGAGAACCCAGGGGTCCTGGGCATGCATACATGTTGTGAGGGGGTCCTACCTGTCAGGAAGTAGTGGGAAGGGTGGACATGGGGGAGACAGGTATCAGCCTATTTTGGCTATTGGCATGAACAGAAGTAGCCTGAGGGGGCATATTTAGTAGACAGACCAGCCCTCAATGTGCGTGTGTGCACATGTGAGTGCACACGTGTGTATGTGTTTGGGGGGATGCAAACCAGGGGTAGAGGTTTGCAGGGGGGAGGGGAGGTCATGGGTGACGCTAAAACTTACCCCACCACTACAATGACAAAGTCAAGGAGGTTCCAGCCGTTGCGGATGTAGGCGCTGGGGTGCATGACAAGCCCATACGCGATGATCTTCAAGAAGGTCTCCACTGTGAAGATGATGAGGAAAACATATTCCACCTGTTCCTGTGGGAGTGAGGGGAGACTGCTGTGGAAACCAGGTGTCCAGGAAATGCCCCTTGCCACACCCTGTTCCCACAAGAGCCACACATACAGCCCCAACCTGGGGACAGGGAAGAATACAGGCGTCCAAGGGCTGAACAGAGACATCTGAAAGATTCCTGTCCCACACAGGAGCCACACAGCCCCAACCTGGAAGGATGAACCCAGGTATCCAGGGGGTGCTTCTCTCCCCATAAGAGCCACACAGCACCCCAACCTAGGTAGATAAACCCAGGCATCTAAGAGATGCCCTTCTCCCTCCCACCAGCTGGAGAGAGCCCAGGCTTCTTAAGAGCTGCTCTTCTCTCTCTACCCCCTGCCCCTGCCCCCACCCCCTTCAAGAAGAGTAACCCAAGTGTCCAGGTGATTGGGGTGGGGAGCCATCCCAGTATGAGAATGAACCTCAGGTGGGTGAAAGTCATCTCTGCCAGGGGCTGAACTCGGGTATCAGGGGTGGGTATGAACCCAGGCCCTCTCCCCACCCCAATTCTCCCCACTAACAACTGTGCCAGGCCCTGAAGGGATTAAGCTTCACTCCCCCTCCTCATCCCCAAGACACATGGGTAAGCAGCTTAGAACAGGACATGACTGTGAGCTTACACGTGTCACACATCCCTGGGGGCACAACCTAGGGAACATGGGCATCTGAGCCTTAGAACCCTCTAAATCCTGGAACCCAGGCATCCAGAGCCCTGACCAGGCACAGCCCAGAGACCCAAGTGCCTGAGCTCCCAGCCCCCCTGCTCTAACCACCCAGCCCCCCCACTGATTGGGGAGAGAACCCAGGAGTCTGGGCGCCTGGCTCTCCCTGCTCTAAATCCCTCAGATACCACCCCCTCCCCAGACTCAGGGGTCCCTAATTCGCCCTTCTATTTCAAACAACTCATTAAATCTAATCACAGGCTTTTATCCACTAAGGAGGATAAACCAGGACCTGACTGGGACCAGTTAAGGGTAACTAGACCTCACCAGTTGGGTCACAGTAGCCCCCAGGGGGAAACCTGGAAGCCTGGGTTCTCTGGGAGGGGAGTGGAGGCTAGAGCAGGGGCTTGCAATTATTTGGGGCGGAAGGCCACTTACTGAGTTTTGGCAAGCCATCAAGGGCCACATGGCAGGCAGCTAGGGGCAGATAAATATTAATTTTCTAAATTTTTTAGGGGCCCCGCAGGCCGGATAGAATAGCCTGGTGGGCTGCTTCTGGCTTGCGGGCCACATTTTGCCCACCCCTGAGCTAGAGGATGAGAGCAGGGTGGGGGCCTGGGAGCCTGAACACCTGGGTTCTCTAAAAGGGGAGTGGGGCTGGGCTGGGGTGGTGACAGCAGGGGGGGCTGGAAGCCTGGATACCTGGGTTCCCTGGGACAGGAAGGGCCAGATGGGCAAGGATGGGGTGGGATTGGAGGTGTGGTGCCCAGACACCTGGGTCCCCTGGGAGGGAAATGGGGCCCAGAAGGTTGGAGCACAGTGTGGGTGATGAGCCTGGATACCTGGGTTTTGTGAGGCAGAAAAGAAGGTTATTGGAGGCCTGGTGGGTCAGGATGGGATGCAGGGGTGGGGGCAGCTCACCAGATTGTGGTTGGCAGCATTGGAGTCATCCTCTGGGAAAGGGATGTAGACTCCCAGGGCTACGCAGTTGGCGAAGATGGTCATGAGGATGAGGATGTCAAAGGGTCTGGGGGGCCTGGAGTTAAGGGCACAACGGGGGGGGGCAGCCCAGCCCCCAACTACTCCTTCCCCACCCCATCACCCTACACCCCATTATGGCATGGGTACAGGAAGGTTCCCACTGTTTCTATTCAACTGGCCCTCTCCCTATCTCTTACTGCTCTCAGACCCATAAATCCTGTCAGCCATCCCCCACAGCCCCCAAAATGGCCATCCTTGGCAAAAGCTTCCTAAAGCCCCCACTTGACTTCCCTCCTCCCCCCATTGCCCCCTCAAACTCCTTCAGACCCTCCTCCCTGCCCCCAGCTCAGGCCCCCCACCACCATGGCAGCCAAGATGGCCACCCTTGGCAATGGTCCTGACAGTTCCCCTCCATCTACCCCACTGCCCCCAACCACTCATCCCTATTTGACTCGGCACTCCTTTCCCCCCAGTTATGGCACCCAAGATGGCCATCCCTTGCCCCTGTTGTGTCCCCCAGATGGCCACTACAGGCAGGTTCTGGATACTTCCACTCGACCAAGCTGATGGCGCCACGGCGCAGGGGGTTGGCCAGCCCCAGACAGAAAAGGGCACGTGGGGAGCGGTGTTCAGCACTGGGCCCCTGCGCCTTGTGCTTGCCGTGGGGCAGGCGCCGTCGTCCCGCAGCAGTACTGCCACCAGGGTGTGGGGGACCCCCAAGCCCCCCAGGGGGGGTGGCTGCCCCATTGGCCAGCGGCCAGGCCAGCCCCTGCCCTGCTGCCTCTGCAAAAGCCACAGCCACTGCACCTGGGCCCTCGCCTGTGGGGGAGTCAGGAATGGGGGAATCAGGGAGGGCCCCTCATAAAGACCACCCTGGCCAGGCAAAGGTTCCCCCCAGAGCTCCCCTTCCCCACATAGGATGCCCCATCCAGTCATCCAAGGTCCCCCCACAATAAGTCTCCCACAGCCCCCTTCTTCACCCCAAGGCCCCCATTCCCACAAAGCTGGTCTCCCAGACACCTCACCTCCCCGAGCCACCCCATGCCCCAGAAGCCCCCACAACCTGACAGAGGCCACCCTCAACCCCCCTGACTCCTCAGAACCCTCAATCCCCCAGAAGCCCCATGCCCCCCAAAACATGAACA
The DNA here is from genome assembly GCF_000455745.1 of Alligator sinensis. Lineage (NCBI taxonomy): Eukaryota > Metazoa > Chordata > Crocodylia > Alligatoridae > Alligator > Alligator sinensis. The sequence goes on from NW_005842545.1 coordinate 467,316, forward strand.
CCATGTGCCCCTGGAGGCAAGCTCCCGCAGGCTCCCACAACCCCTGTACCCTCAGAAGCCCCCCCCAGCACATCCACCTGGGCTCTCCCTCACACTGAGCCTCCCAGTCTGTTCCCCCTTCCCCTCCCCTCACAGCCTCCCATCTCCCAGAAGCCCCCCTTGTTCCCCCACACTAATCCCTGCCAATTTGCTAAAGGGCCCACACTGAGCCCCCCACCACACACCCACTCCCCAGAGCTCCCCTCAGAGACCACTTCCCAATCCACCCACCCTGTCTGAGCCTCCCTGCCATACACCTCCTCAAAGCGGCCCTACATTCCCAGAGCTGGGGACAGCAGGAAGCAAGGCCCTCCCATAACTGATTTGGGGGGGGGGGGGAACGTTCCCCCCGCCCCAAACCCAGGATCCACTCACCAGGGCCATGGTCATGAGGCTCCATCGGGGAGTAAGGGGGGTTGCGTTACATGGGGTAGAAAGCCCTGAATCTGTGCTCCTCCCTGCCCTGAGCTTCCTCGCTCTCACTGCCCGCCTAGGATTAAGGGATTAGAAGGGATTGTTGGGGGAGGTGGGTTAGGGCAAGCAGCAATTGGGGGGAGGGGGGGGAGGAAGCAGCATCTGAAGGCTTCTACCCCTGCTGAAGCCTTCAAGGGGGCCCCACATACCCCAGACACCCTTACTATGTTCCCTGTCACCCCAAGAAGCCCCAGTTCCCCAAGGGGACCCCAAGAGTTCCCCCCATAACCTAAGAAGACTCCTATCCCCAGACACCCTTCCAGGGGTCTGAGATACCCCCTCCACCAGGGCCCGTGTTCCCTCAGACCACCCCCTTGTGGGCCAAGATACCCCTATCATGTTTCCCTGCACTTGCACAGAGCTCCTAGCCTGCCAAAGGGACCCCACCTCGTAAGGATCCTCTAGGGCAGTGCTTCTCAAAGTGGTGGTCCATGGACCGGCCCATCGCCGGTCAGCAGCAAGTTGCCAGGAAAGAAAGAAATATATTTTCAGAAGCATAACATTGATATGTCATAGTGCCACAGTTCATACGTTCCAACACTCCAGGTGATGTCACGTCGTGTGAGGTGAGGAAAGAGAAAAAAACAGCCGGTCATGCATTTATGTAGCCCTGTTACATGCAGTTGCTGCCACTGGCTAAACCAGGCACTAGTCCCTGGCCCACTGGAAAAAAAATTACCGGTCTGCCACATCAGATAGTTTGAGAAGCACTGCTCTAGGGCAGAGGTCGGCAACCCCTGGCACGTGCCGAGCGTGGCACATGAGGCCATTTTGCTTGGTACGCGGCGGACAGCCCCGGCTCCGGGGAGCTGCTGCCAGCGACGGAGCCCGGGCTGCTCCCAGCAGGGCTTGCAGCATTCCAGCTGCCTGCTGGGAGCAGCCCGTGATCCCGGCTGGCAGCAGCTCCCCAAAGCCGGGGCCCTGCAGCCGGGCTCTGAGCAGCTCAGACACCAGCTCTGCACCGGCGCTTACAGGCGCACCTCTGAGCGGGCGGTGGAGGCGGGGCTTGAGGCAGCGCAGCTCCGGTCTCTCCCCAGCTCCCAGTAAGGAGGTGATGAGCCCGGCGCAGCTGTTTGGAACCAGCCCAGGCTCTGGGCAGCTGCCGCCAGCCGGGATCCCAGGCTGCTCCCAGCGGGCAGCTGGGCTACTGCAAGCCCTGCTGGGAGCAGCCCGGGCTCCAGCAGCTACCCAGAGCTGGGGTAGCTGCCGGCAGCCCGAGAGC
>NW_005842545.1:469103-471273 GCF_000455745.1 Alligator sinensis
AGGGGGCTAGGGGCACAAGCAGGGTATCCTTGCATGTACCCCTTGCACTCATTTTGTTTTTCTGCCTTGGCGGCACTCTGGCACCTTCCAAGGTAGACATTATGGTGTTTTTTGGCACTCTGGCCAAAAAACATTGCCTACCCCTGCTCTAAGGCCTCTGCTTCCCAATACTTCCTACAGTGCCCCCTACCCTCTCAGATGCCCTGACAATACTCTCTATAAGGCCCCCTACATCTCCATGGCCCCTGCCCCCCAGTTACAAAGTAGCCCCACCCGCCAACATACCCCCCTACCCCACGGCACTCCAAGTTGCAGAGACGGGGGCACTGCCCCGTGGGCTGCCTGTATTGCCTGCCCTACCTCATTACGGGAGCCAAATTGGCTTGCCCGAGGGCATTCTGGGAGACTGGGTAGAGTAGGGAATAACTTCACTTCCCCGCACAGGTGTCTGGGGTTAGGTGGTGCCCTTGGGCAATGTTTCTCAGCTGGTGTGCTGTGGCACAATGGTGTACTGTCAGAAACAAATGGGTGTGCCACAAAATTGTGTATGAAAAACAAGTCATACATTAGAAAAATAAATGAATAAATTAAACATATTGTTTATATATTAACCCTGGCAGTGGTGCTACCCACAAACACGCCCAAATTTTTGGGATCCTGGAATAGGTTTTGGTCTACTCCCACTGTCTACAGGCTGGGAGCCGGCACTCATTGGAGTACTCTCCCATGGTCCTCCCCACACCAGACACTAAATAACTATTTACAATAATTTATTATTAACAATAATAACAGAGATTAACAAATTCAACATCCCATAAATAACAAACAAAATATTTCCAATGAGCTCAATAATAATCTATACCAGGAGATAAAGCAAATACTTATCATATAACAAAAGCAATTATACAAGCAACCCCTGCTTAACAGTTTCACTTAGCACGGTTTTGTTAGAGTGCTAATTTAAAATACCTACCTGATTTCACTTAGCGCTGAGTGCATTTCATTATAGTGCTCAGCGCAGGCATGGGAAAGAAGCAGTGGTGTTGGCCACAGCATTGAGGGAAGTGGTGAGTAGCAGCTGCAGGAGCCCAGGGTCCGGAGAAGCAGTAGGAGCAAGAAGGGGCAGATGGGGGGGGCCAGGCTGTGTGAGCTTGGAGCCCAGGCAGGTGGGGCCCAGGGTGAGGTGGCAGGAGCACAGGATCAGAGCAGCTAACAGGTAGGGAAGAGCAGCAGCGGCAGCGAGAAGCAGGGGGGGGCTGAGCTCCCTCACCCTCACCCTCACCCCCACCCCTTGCAGCGATCTGTGCTGGGTGCCCTGGAAGGAGGATGGCTGGGCAAAGTCAGGGAACTTCTGGAGAGACTGGACATATTTAAATCAGCAGGTCCTGAAGATCTCCACCCCAGAGTGCTGAGGGAATTAGCAGAGGTCATTGCGAGACCCCTGGCACGGCTTTATGAGCACTCATGGTGCTCTGGTGTGGTACCAGAGGACTGAAAAAAGGCCAATGTAGTTACCATTTTCAAAAAAGGGAGGAAGGAGGACCCAGGAAACTATAGGCCAGTTAGTCTTACCTTGATTCTGGGTAAACGTTTTGAGAGAATTATTCTGGCGCATGTCCGTGAGGGGCCAGCAGGGGAGAGTATGCTTAGGGGCAACCAACATGGGTTCATTAGAAGCAGGTCCTGTCATACCAACCTGGTGGGCTTCTATGACCAGGTCACAAAATCCTTAGACGCAGGCATAGCAGTGGACTTAGTCTTTCTGGACTTTAGGAAGGCCTTTGACACTGCCTCTCACCCGATTCTCATTAAAAAACTAGGGGACTGTGGCGTTGACACCTTCACAGTCAAATGGGTCACTAACTGGCTGGAAGGCCGCACCCAGAGAGTGGTGGTGGATGGGTCTTATTCGACTTGGAGGGATGTGGGCAGTGGGGTTCCTCAGGGCTCGTTCCTTGGGCCTGCACTGTTCAACATCTTCATCAGCAACTTGGATGAGGGGGTAAAAAGTACCCTGTTCAAATTCGCAGATGACACTAGGATGTAGGGAGAAGCGGGCATGCTAGAAGGGAGGAATAGGCTGCAATGGGCCTAGACAGGTTACAGGGGTGGGCGGATGAGAACAGGATGGGTTTCAACACTGACAAGTGCAAGGTGCTGCACCTGGGGA
>NW_005842545.1:471653-474093 GCF_000455745.1 Alligator sinensis
CAGGAGTGACAAGAAATAACGGTTACAAGCTGGCAGAGGCTAGATTCAGACTAGATATCAGGAGGCACTACTTCACTCTCAGAGTGGCTAGGATCTGGAACCAATTTCCAAGCGACGTGGTGCTGGCTCCTACCCTGGGGGTCTTTAAGAGGAGGTTAGACAAACACCTTGCTGGGGTCTTTTGACCCCAGTACTTTTTCCCTGCCATGGCAGGGGGTCGGACTTGATGATCTGCTCAGGTCACTTCCGACCCTACCAACTATGGAACTATGAAAGTGGGGTGCGGGCATGTGCGTGGCCCCACTGCTTAACCTGTGGCAGAGCCCTGCTGCCTTCTCACCATAAATCCCTGGGCAGGCAGGTCCCCCAGGGCCAGCAGGAACGCAGGGCCCAGGCTGACAGGAGCATGGGGTCTGCGCCAGCAGGTGGTACAAAACAACTTATCTTTATTTACATGAAATCCAATGGGGAATTGGATTTCACTTAGCGCTCGGTTTTTCCAGAACCAATTAAGAGCACTAAACAGGGGTTGCCTGTATTATCAACTTTAACACTCGGGCAACTTATAACAGGTATATACATTTAATCAGCCAGGTCTCCACAAAATCACTCTGCCCACAGCAAAGTAGTCTACTGTGCAGTGGCTACAGTGGAGCCCTGGGGAGTGGTGCTCGCTTTGCCTCAAAAGAGGTGTGGCGATGCCGTCATCTGGACAGAAGTTGGGGGTATCTGTCAGGACCTCAGGTGTGGCTGCTCCAAAGACCAGGGTTTCTTCCCTTTTCCAGTCTCTTCTTTTGATGCCTGCAATCAATCACACCATTCCCCAGACACTTCCCAAGGCAGCTCCCCTGTGTTGCTCGACTGTACTTTATTGAGCTCACTCTGCTGGAGCTCCCACAAAGCCACGATTCCCTGCTGCTCTCCCAGAGAACCTCCTCTAGCAACCCCTCCCCGATTCCTCCATGACTCCCTGCACCCGGGGATCTTAAGAGTAGGGAGGGGAACCCATTTGCACAACCCCTGCTCCTTTAGTAAAGGATACCAGGCAATCTTGGATACTCATTAGCTGGTGGCTCCTCTGCCCTCAGTAGCAGCTCACTTGGCAACAATTCTTCTGCCAGTAGTCCTCTTAGAAGCAATTGTCCAGGTAGCAGCCCCCTCAGAAGCAAGCCTTCTCAGCACAGCTTCAGCTAGCCTCTTCTCAGCTAGTCTCCCTGTTTTGTTTGTTTTTTTCCCAGCTTCCCGCCCTGACGTCACAGCTGTCCAACCACATGCATGCATTCTGTGTGCACAGCCTGCTACAGATCCTTGCCCCAAGACTGCAAACACCCTGAGGAAAGTGCAAGCTCTGAGGAGACCCTTCAGCACCTTTACATATAAAATTAGGTGCTGGTGGGAGGGGGAGGTGTGTGGGGGGATGTACTGCAGAAAAGAAATATGAATGTAAGTGTGCCTTGGGCTGGAAAAAGTTGGGAAACACTGCCCTAGGGCACACTGGGAGCTGCCAGGAGAGGAAGAGCTAGACTCTGCCTCCCACCTGCTGGGGCAGGGCTCAAGGTCCCATCACCCCCTGCTCCAGGACACCTGGGTTGTCTCCCCACTGATGGGGTACGAGTCTGGATTCACTAGAGGAGAGTGGGTGGAGCCAGCCCAGCAGGTAGTAGACCTAGCAAAATGGATGGCAGAGCCATTAGGAAGTGGGACACACAGGGTGAGACCACCTGTCCCTGGGCTGGGCCCAGCCCTAGCCCTACCCCCCAGGCACAGCAGAGCAAAAAGGGGGACTTTGCCAGCCATCCCTCCCACCCCAAATTAAAGGGCCAGACAACAATGCTCTGCAGATAGTGAGGACTTTATTACACTTGCTACAATTGAACACCATGCCCCAGAATCAGCTGCATCCTGGCAATGAAGGCAAAGTAGATCCCCCTGGCAACTGAGTATGGGAGGCCAAGCAGCTGTAACCTTTGTCCCCAAAGTCTGGCAGTACTATGGGGAGACAAGTGGGCGTTCAGAGGGGGCAGGGTCAGGCCTCATGGGTACGGGTAGCCAGACTGGCATTCTCCTGCCTTAGGGCCTGGAGATCCCCCAGGATTCGCTCCAAGCTGGCAGGCATCTTGGCCCCTGACTCGCTCTCAATCTGGGGGGTGGGGCAAAAAAAGGGTGGGGGGTGTTATTTAATCCCTTCCTGGTTGTAGCAACCCACCTTCATCATTAGGTTTCAAAGTGAATGCTCCAATAAGATAGCAAGTTTCACCCCCATCCAAGTACTCCTCTGTACTGGAGGGCCTCCCTCCCCAAATATCACAGCCCACTCCTTTGCAGCATGGCACCCCCATATACCTGGGAATGGGCACCCCCAAATCTCCCTCTCCCTAAACCAGGCCCCCTTCCCTCCTAGCCAGAGAGTTAAAGACCCCCATAGCAGGGTCCAAGGACC
>NW_005842545.1:474124-475361 GCF_000455745.1 Alligator sinensis
CAAGGTATAGGGTTCCCCCTCCTTGCCTGGCCTGTGCCCATCCAAACTCCCATGTCCCCTATAATTTCCCCCCAAAACCTGGACCCCAAGAACAGACCTGCCTCCATTTCAGCAGCTTCTCCACAGATGCCCCCTCTTACTTCAGCTCCCCCAATATTTAGGGGAGGTTTAAGGAGTCCCCCACCTGTTCTTCCAGGTCCCGGATCTCTCTCTGGATGCTACCGGCGTCCTCAATTGTCTGAATCAGCTGGGAGCAGTTCTGGGGGAGCAGGGGGGAGGGGCACAGGCAGGATTCCCCCATTTCAGGGATTTCCCTACCCCCTGAAAAGCCCCTTCTAACACCAAGCCCCTTCAGTGCCTAGCCCCACTCCCTAAGCACCCAAGTCCCTCCCCCACCTCAGGTCCTACCCTCTAGAGCAGTGGTTCTCAACCTTTTTTGTACCAGGCAGGAACCATTTGTAAACACTGATGGCCAGTCCTGACCCAGTAAATAATTTAAGTAGAAAACAGCCCCTGGCTCTGCTGGTGTCCCTCATGTCTGACCCACTGCCCCCAGTCCCAGCCCTGCAGAGTGTGTGGGGGGGGGGGGGGGGGAGGGCAGAGCATAGGGGCCTCAACAGTCCCTTGGCAGGCTGGAGTTCCTTTAAAGAAGAATCCATTTTTAAAGTTTGTTTGTGGCCCTCTCACATATTCTTGCAAACCACTTTTGGGTCATGATGACTAGGGTCCTGAGAAAATTGCCATTTCACGGACTGCGCGGATACTGCAAAATTAGCCCCACCCCATGATTTTTAAGGGTTGCGAGCCTGTACCAGAAAAACGCACAAAAGTGCAGGTTTCCCTTTGCAGGCTGGCAGCATTCCAGCCTGCAAGGGTAAACCTGCACTTTTCCAGCCTGCAAGCAGCTGCTGGGAGTGTGGCTAGGACACAGCCAGGCAGCTGGATGAAGGTAAGTGTATAGGGAGCAGGGGGGCAAGAGGGTTTGGAGGGCCAGGGCTTTGGGGACTGGGGAGCAGCATTCCCTCTAAGCTGTGTGGCATGCGCAGCTGCACAGGCACGTTCATGCTGCGCTGCCAGATGCACCTGCGCAGCCGCACACACCACACAGCTTAGAGGGAATGCTGCTGGGGAAGGTGGTGTGTGTGTGCCATAAATGGAGGGAGAAAATGTCATTTGGGGGGAGGCTGAGTATTCACCCCCTCCCCACCCAGCAAGTAAGTCTGTGGAGGGGCAGGGG
>NW_005842545.1:475504-481397 GCF_000455745.1 Alligator sinensis
CCTCCCCCCCCCCCCCCCCCCAACATGTGTGCGGGACAGATGCGGGCTGCTGCTGCGAGCTGGTGCTCTGCGCCCTGCTGCCATTGCCATGAGATGCCATGTGCCTGCTGCTGCTGGGCTGTGCTCTGTCCCCAACCTGCCTGGCAAGAGCAGGCACATGGTGTTGTATGGCTCTTGGGGCAATGGCAGCAGGGCAGAGCCCGAGCTCACAGTGGCAGCCCACTTCCACCCCATGCACAAGTCTGGGAGGCACGTGCCCCCATGCCTCTGCTAGTGTGCGTACAGTGGTGGGAGTCCCCCCTGCAGCCCTGGACAAGCTGCCTGGCCTCCAACTGTCCCACAACCCAGCCCAGGGTCCCATTCATCCCAGCCCCTGCCCTCACTGTGGGAGCCTCAATCTGTCCCTTCCCCTTCACAGACTTGCCTGCTGTGGTGGGCACTGCTCCAGTTGCTGGGTTGCAATCCTGGCTGTGTGCAGGCTGCAGCTCCATGTCTGTGTGCAGCCCTCCCCACCGCTGCTGCAGCTGCCTAGAGCCCACACCCAGGATGCCCTGAGGCCCTTTGCGCTGCCACTACTTTCCTGCATTTGGGGGGAGGCTAAGCCCCGTTAGCCCTGGCTGTGGCATGTGCCTGCCTGCTGCACGTGCTCAGGTAAAGTATCCTTTTTCACAAAATATTCACAGAACTACCAGAACCCATTTGCCAAGATCAATGGTAATTCCGTGAAAAATGATACTTTACCCGTACACGTGCTGCAAATTTTCTACAAGAAATCCATGACTTTCTCGTGGCCCTAGTTATAACCCACGAGTTGAAAAATGCAGCTCTAGAGTACCCAAGCCCTACCTCTAAACCAAGCTCTGCCTTTAGATCCAAGTTCTGCCCCCAAACATCCCAAACTCACACCAGCCCCACCCTAGCTCCAACCCCAGCCCTGTCCCTGGACAACCGTAATCCAGGGGTAGGCAACCCTCTGGCACGGGTGCCAGAGTATGGCATGCAAAGGCATCTTGCTTGGCATGTGCACCGCAGGGAAGGGGCCGGGGCGGGGGCTGCACTGCCACAACAAGGATTAGGCCGCTCGTGGCTCACCCACCATCCGCCCCTGGTATGCCAACATCTTACAAGTGCAGGGTGAGGGAGTTTTTGGCACTCTGCCCAAAAACGTTGCCACCCCCTGTCCTAATCCACCCCAGAACACACTAGCCCCTATCCTCCCACATCCAGCTCCACCCCTAGGACATCCAAGCTCCTCCCCTAGAATACCCCAAGCCCCTTCCCCAATCTAGCCCCAACCCCAGACCCAAGCCCTGTGCCACGTAATAGTAATGTACCCCAGTCTCATCCCACCCCCAGAGCACTCAAGTCCTGTCCATCACACCCAGCCCCTTCCCCAGAGCACCCACCTTGCCCTCCTCACCTCGTGAAGTGCAGCCAAGTACTTGTAAGCCTTTCGCACCGACTCATCTCGCTTGGCATCCTGGAGGAGGGGGGCATAGTCAGGAGGCCCCCCCTTCTCCAAGCCCTGCCCCCACCACCGGAGAGGATCTACCCCCTACAACCCAGGCTCCATCTCCAGCCACCCCCACACCTTAAAGATAAGCTCATCAGTGACAGCAAAGGTCCGCTCCAGCTTCCCTGTCAGACCATTTATCTCCTTCTGCAGCCCCCGCGTATCCGACAGCACCTGGGGGTGGGGAGAAACAGTGATCTACTGTCCCCTGTCCTGGGGGTGGGAACAGCCTCCACTGGTCACTGCCAGGCCACCTCAATGCCATCATTAGGCTTTAGAATGAACAACCCCCTGGGACAAGTGTTCTTCCCTCTCCTCTTTCTGGGGGTCCCCAAAACATCCCTGCCCCCCCCATCCCAGACCCCTCCCACCTGTCCTAGACCGCCCCATTTGGCACCCCCAAGCCAAGCCCTTCCCTGTACTCCTTCGGGAGCTTGCAGACCCCACCCCTTCCCCAAGCCCCTCCCCCACATCTTCAGCTCCCATCTCCTTCCCCAAGCACCTCTCCCACATCTCTCCATGCTGCCTTCTTCCTCTCCAGCCCAGCCCTCTGGCAGATAAACCCCTTTTACTGTTGCCAAGGGGGAAGGGGGGGGGGCGCAGAACAGGACTCCCTCCCTACCCCACCATGGCTGGGGTGAACCCCCTGCTGATCCTTCGCCCCCCGCACCCTCTTGATCTCCTCCTTCTGCTTGCGGATGTTACTGACAATCTCCAGGATGCGGTGGGTGTAGGCAGCCCGGGACACAGCACGAGGCAGCCCCTCCAGCTCCAGCACCTGGGGGGGACAACAGGGAAATGGGAGGCTGTCCCACCCCACAGACACCCTTCCTTCCCCCGCCAACAGACACTGGGCTGAAAGTACTGGCAAGGCCAGGGGCAGAAGGGGCCAGAGAAGGGGCAACAAGGACTTGGTGTGATGCACAACAGGATCGGAGGCAGGGCAATGGGCTCATGTGATGCACGAAGGGGCCAGAAGTGGGGCAATGGGGGCTTGTGCCAGTGCATTCCCCTCCTAGTGCAACACCCCAGAGGTGACACCCACTGCTGGGGAGTGCATCCCCTGTGTATCTTGTGTGGCCCTGTCCTCCTTGTACAAAGCCTCTGGGAGCAGCCACTCAGGGGCCGGCCCCTGCAGGTAACCTGCCAAGTTCTCTCGTGGCACCTCTGCATGACAGTCGCCACCTTATGCACATGCCTGTGTGATGCCGTCCCTTGTGAGCCCCATGTGACATGCCGCCCCTCCCCCCGCACACTCTACCAACTCCGTGCAATCCACCTTCGTGTGAAGAGGCTCTCTGCCATCCCTATGCAACGCCCCCTCATGCAACAACTCCCCAGCATCTTGTGTGATGCCCCTGCATGCGACAACCTGTGCTGCCACCCCCATGAGTTAGTGCCCATCCCCCGATTATGCCACCCCTGAGTGATGCCCCCTATCTTGTGCAAGGCACTCACCAGCTGCTGGTACAATTCCTCCTTACGCTGGGCCTCAGTAGCCGCACTTCGATGCCACTCATGCAAGGCCTTGATATCCTGCAGGCGTCGTGATCTTCCCGAACCCCATCGCCCCAGACAGGGTGGGTCTCACCTGGCGGGTGTCTCGCAGCCCTTTGAGGCGCCGGCACTCATCCAGCAGGGGGCGCCGGTGCAGCTCCCACTGCCCTGCCAGTGCCAGGATGCGCTGGGCACTGCTCTCTACCACCAGCTGGGGGTGCCACTGTCATCACCAGCTGCCCTGTGGGTCCAGCACCTCCCCAGAGCAGAACCCCCCAACAACTGATCCCACTAGCCCCATCCCCTTGTTGGCCTTGCCCTCAGACCGCTCCAGTTCTAGCCCTACCCCTTCTCCTGGGCCCCACCCCAAACTCCTCCCACCCACTCGCCCTGCCCCAGGCCCTTTTCACCTGCTAGCTCCACCCCTCCTGGGGCTTCTCAACCTCCCTCTAGCTCTCCCTTTCACCAGACTCAGGCTCCAAAGCCCTCCCACCCCTGCAGTTCCTCCCCCCACAGCACCTCCTGCCCACCCCACTAGCTCTGCTCCTTCTAACCCTGCCCCAGGCCCCTCCAACGCACCCACCCCACCAGCCCCTTCCCCGACCTGCAGCTTGGCCAGGTTGCTGTCTGCATCAGGCAGCAGCTCCACTGTGCGACGCTTGAGGCGCAGGCTCCACTCCCGGCTCCCTAGGGCCTGGCGCCGCTGAGATGCGTCTGTCTCCATCTGCAGAGGGTGGGGGTGGGGGGGTCAGACCAGGGCCCCAGAACCAGCTGCAGCCCCACACATCCCCCAGAGACCCCCAGAGCCAACCACATACCAGTCCTCAATAGGCAGCATCCCCAAAGCCAAAAGCACCCCCAACAGATCTCCCCAAAACCAGGAGAATCCCAACCCCACCAAAGCCCCTCCATCTGAACCCCAGCAATAGGTTTCAGAGTGAAAAGGCCACCCCTTTCAGCCCCACTATAGGCAGTCCCCTCAAGAGTCAGCCACAGCCCCTTGTCCCCTTCCCAGCACCAGATGCATCCCTCCACCCCCTTCCTCTGAATTCAGAAGTCCCACATTAGGTGTCAGAGTGAACAGACCACCCCCCTTCAGTCTTCCCCAGTCTTCCTTCAACTGTGCCCCCCAAGTTCTCCCCAGTCAGCCACATCCCCCCCACAGCCCCTCCCGAAAGCCAGCCGCATCCCAGCCCCCCTCTGAGCTACCATCCCTGAACCCCAACATTACATTTCAGCATGAACAGACTAGTGCCCCAAGCCGCAAAACAGCTCCCTCCCCCCAAAGCGCCTCACTCCCTTCTGGTTTTTAGTACAGAACCAGCTACATGCCAGCCCCGCAAAGAGTTCCTAGTTGTGACCCTGTACATCAGGCTTCCAAGTAAACAGCTCCTTGAGTGGCCCCTCAGAACCAGCCTCCCCCTTTGGCCTCCCAACCTCTCACCTGCACCAGTCGCAGCTCCAGGGTTTTCACCTCCCCACCCAAGCCAGCAATCTCAGCCTCCAGCTGCCCCAGCTCAGCCCACAGGGCTCCCAACTCCTCTTCCTGCCGGGCCTGCACCTCCTGGGGGAAGTTAAGAAATAAAGTAACGTGGAAGTCAGAGGAGAGCAAGAAGAAGCTTGGAACCTTTCCTAGCCCTGACCGCTGCCAGGCAGCCATCATTAGGTTCCAGAGTGAATGAGCAGACAAGCTAGACCTGATTTCCCCCACTCAGGCACCTCTCTCTCCCCTGTGGGGGGTCCTCCCAACCTAGGAGCCATCCCTCCTTCATCATAGTTCTATCACCTCATAGCAGCAGACCCTCCCCATATACTGGGGTGCAGCCAACCCCCTGACCCATTACCTGCTCTGAGGTCTTAGATGAAGCCAGAGATTCAGCTGCCACCTGCATCTGCTCCGTGAGCGTCTCTGGGCCCTGGAGAATGGGAGAAAGGGATCGGGGGGGAGGGGGGGGCTCCAAGCCCACACACCTCCCCCTTTTCAGCCACACCCCCGCCCCAGCAGATACCTGTTGATGGGCCAGGCGCTGGGCACGAGTGAACCGGGACCCCTTAGTCAGAGTGGGGCCCCCAAGGCCCCCCCCAGCCCCAAATGATCCCAGCAGCCGAGTCAGGTCTGGAGCCCCTGGGGCAGGTGGAAGGCGTCCGCCCAGGGGAGTACAAGCTTGGCGCAGCTGCTCCAGGAGACGGCACCGCAATGGGGGCATGCCCCGCCCCGCTGGAACCTGGAATAGGAGAAGAAAAGACTGAAGGGGGCTAGGAAGGGGTGATCCAAGGAAACCCCCATTTAGGGCCCCGGGAACCCAGAAGTTCAGGCACTGCCCCTGCCAAGGCACCGCCCATTAGGTTTCAGAGTGAACAGCACCCACTCTGAATCCCCTCATCCAAGCCCCTGGACACAGCCCCAGAAACCAGATGTCTGGGCCCCCCTACCCCTTGAACACTGCTCACATTAGCTTTCACAGTAAACAACCCTCACCCTGAATCCCCTCACTGAGCTCCCCACACCCAGCTTTGCCCACCCCTCAAGCCTGTGGGGGCAGATAAGATCCCCACTCAGACTCCCCCTTTCCCTAGCACTTACTGGCTGCCTCAGCCGGTTGCCCCCCAGCCCCCAGGTCTGATCCTGGGAGGGCAGCTTGGCAGTGAGCTGGGCAGTGTGAGCTTCCATCAGGGAAGGGGCTGGCCCGGGGCAGGGGGGCAGCTGCTGGGGGACGGGGGGCAAGAGCACCTGAAAGTACTCCCGGCGCTCTGTGGACAAGAGGCAGTGTCAGAGCTGAGCACCCTCCGACATACCCCTCCCCTCCCCATCCCCCCTCTGAACCATCCAGACCCCACCACATACTGCCCCCTACATCATCCCCTGCACTCCCTCCAGTATCT
>NW_005842545.1:481501-495382 GCF_000455745.1 Alligator sinensis
CCCCCCACCTGCCAAAAAACTACCCCAGACACCCCCCAAAAGCACACGGAACAGGTGAAGATTCCTCCCCGCCCCATGCCAACCACTTGCATCCAGGCTCACTTTAATATTAACTATCTTGATGAGTAAGTAATTAATATTCATATCATTAAATGCCACCAATCTTATTAGTGTATCTATAACAGAATATATAACATAACATAAAAGAACAGTACATGCCAATTATATATGCACTTATATGTACCATATGACATATTTTATGATATGTATATAATATATACCATGCACATTAAAAATACAAGATATGTAACCCATGCAACATACACATTATGCATATGCACGTTATAAATCTTAAATGTGTTATATGTCCTATGTTCACATAACACATGTATAACGATGGCTATAAATACAATTAATACATTTTACATTATGGACATGCAAAATATGTATATGTAGTACAAAACATGCAACACGTTATTTATGCGGGAGTCCACAGGACCCAGGAAGCCATTACATGCAATACACATGCATTATATATGTTATATCATGCATGTATAGTATATTACATAACTATATAATGAATATACGTAGATGTATACAACGTGTCATATGCATGGTATGGGTATAGCATGTAACATAATGCATAAATTATATATTAGATAAGTTACATATGCACATAATACATATATATATAATACAGAGGACAGTACATGTAATACTGTGTATATTACATATGTGTACGTTACATAAAATTGTTAGGGTTTGCAAGCTTCTCCCCTCCATCATTCTTGACAGGCAATTTGCTAGTGTATATAACATCCTAAGGAATATACATGTATTTTATATGATATATACATATGTATGCTTTCCACATTCCATATGCATATTCATTAAGGGCAGCTATAAGGCACTGCAATATGTTACATGCAATATAACATCCAGTCCCACAAGCATAATGACCCTTGCTACATAACAATGTCATAATTATTAAATTGACCATTACTATTAATGACCCATTGCCTCCCCCATGGCCCCTTGAAAGCTGCTTTCCTGTGGGAGGAAATGACTCAGTGCCTTGTTAGGCTGCAGCTCCAGATGCTGGTGGGGGAGACCAGGCCTGCAAATCCCCCTCCCATGGGAGCCAAGAGAACCCACCTGCAGGCGCTGGAGCCAGGGAGAGCGGCAGGCAGGGGGCACCCATGGGGTCTCCAGCTGCTCCTGGATGCAGGTTGCCAAGGCCCTGAGCAGCACAGCTGATTTCCCTGAGGGGACAGCATGGGGATGGGAGCGGGGTCAGGACTGGCTGGACACCCCCTGCAAATACAGCCCCGAGCTTCCCATGACCTCTACAGTTGACCACATCTCCCCCTTCCCATGCTGTTATACTCAGCCTGTCCCAGATGCTCCACCTCAGAGCTGGACTTTCCCCCAAGCCTCCCAGCTGTCCCCCCAGTACCATGAGGGTGCCCAGGGTCCTCAGCTTCATCCCGCGGCAGCTTCTCCACCAGGAAGAGCAGGAGGCGCCGGATCTCAGGCTCTGTGCTGTACAGGAAGGTCTGGTACCCCACATCCCCGGGGGCCCCTAGCACCTGCCAGACCCCCCCCCCACAGCTGTTAGGGCTTGAATGCCAGGGTTCTGCATCCCCAGGGACCCCCCAGAGCCCCACCAGTGCCTGGACACCTGGGTTACACCACCCTGGTGATGCCCATGGCCCCCAAACACCTGGGTTCCACATCCCCAGGAACCCTCAGAAACCCCATCAGCGCCTGATGCCTAGGTTCTGCCACCCAGAGACTCCCTTATCCCCCACCAGTGCTTTGACACCTAGATCTGCATTCCCGGGGGCCTCCACAGAGCCTGGACAACTGAATCCCACCACCCTGGGGGGGCCCCCCACAGCTCCCACTGATGCTCACACTCCTGGGTTCCACATCCCTAAGAATCCCCCAGGTCCTTTCCCCCCACCTTCCCCACCAGGGCTCTCTGGGAAAGGGAGATGGTTCTAGGGCATTAGACTAAGAAAGAACTGGTGGCCAGATGCCTGGGTTCTTTCCCCACTCTGGGGGAGGAGTGGGGCAAGGTGCATGGGAGCAGGGGGGATCCAGAAGCCCAGACACCTGGGTCCTCACCTGGCAGGCCTGAGCAAGGCGGGTGCCGAGGCGGAACCGGGCTGACATGCCAGGCGGGAGGCTGGGACTGAGGCCAATGCCCAGCATGGGGTCAATGACATGGAGGCAGCACACAACGGCCTCCACAATCAGCTCCGTGCTGAAGTCCCCAACACACTGCACCTCCTCAGGCACCTCCCTGTGGGCACATGGGGGGGATGCAACCACCTTTGGAGTAAATGCTGGGACCAGACCAATGTAACTGCTTGGGTGATGGGGGGCTGAGATGTGGCCAGCTCTGGGGTGCGGGGCTGGGAACAACCAGGTATAAGATGCAGCTAGCTCTTGAGGAAGGGTTGGGGGGAAGGGCAGCTGGATAACAGCTGAGTATAATAGGCTGAGATACACCTAGCTCTGGGGTGGAGCAGCTGAGGAACGGCTGAGTATAGCAGGCCAAGGTATAGCCAGCTCAGTGAAATGACAGAAGATAACACTGTTGGGGAAGGGCTCAGATGCATCTATCTCTGAGGTGAAGCATGACTGAGTACAACAGGCCAACATGCAGTCAGCTCTGGGGTGGAGTAGCTGAGAAACAACTGAGCATAACAGGCTCAGTTGGGGGGGGGGGGGGGGGGGGGGGGAGGACTGAGAAATGACTGGTTATAACACCCCACAGGGAGGGCTGAAATGAAGCCAGGTCTTGGGTGGAGAAGCTGGAAAACAGCCGAGTAAAATACGAGGCACCCAGCTCTACAGTAGGTGGTGGGGGTGGCCAAGTGGAACATGCTTACACTTACGTGCCCAAAAGCCGCAGCGAGTGGATGAGGATCTTGTCCACCTCCTCCATGGCCCTAGGCTCCTTGGGAGGGTCCCACAGAGCCACCTGGGAGAAAAGAGAGGGGTTTCAGTGGAGAAACAGAGTCAAGCCCCAGGCCCAGCCCCAGGACGCTTGGGTTCTCCGAGATGGAAATGTGGTTTACAATCCTGGACACCTGGGTTCTGCAGAGGCTGGGAGGTGGGACCAGACGGAGCTGGGAGCCCAGACACTTGAGCTCTTTCTGAACTCTGGGATGGAAATGGGAGGGTGGAAGGGTTGAAGGAAAGAGGAACTGCCAGCCTGGGTTCCCCTCCTTGTAGGCAGTCCAGAGAGAGAGTGAGAGATAAAAACAGAGTCACTAGGCAGGCACAAAGGCTGATGGGAAATTGAGGCAAGCCCCGGTGTATGTTGGGTGATAGAGTCCAGCTCCTCCCTAAAGCTCCACACTGCATGCAGGGAGATGGAGTCCTGCCCCTCCTCCCCAGTGCATGCTGGGATATGAAGTCCACCCCCAGGGCATGTTAGGAAATATCCATCTACTCCTCCCCAAATCCTGGGGGGTAAAATCCAGCCCCACCTCCAGCCCCCAGTGCATGCTGGGAAGTGGAGACTAGTCCCTCTCCCCTGAAAACATAGTGCATGCTGGGAGGTAAAGTCCAGTCCCCCTTATGCATGCTGGGTATAAAGCCCCACTGCATACTGGAAGGTAGAGTCCAGCCCCTCCCCCTAACCAAGTGTACGGTGAGAGTCCAGCCCCAATGCTAGGAATAACACCCCATAGGAAAGCAGACTCCCAGAATAAAGGTTGCCAGCACTTTATTGCCCTGGGTCCAGCAGTTTTGCCTCTCTCCCCTAATTGCACCCCCCAGTGTCCCCCTCCCAGGCCCCCCAGGATGCAGCACACAAGGGCCCAGCCTGTGGCCCACCCCATCCCCATGAGCGGTCGTTGCCATGCTGTCCTCATGCAAGGCCCCATCCTATGAGGCAGCCACAGCTGTGGAATGGTGTCAGCTGCACATGGTCAGGGTGCAAGGCCCTCATCTTCATATGCTCCCCTCATGCAAGCCACTCTGTTTTGTATTGGCTCATTGGCTTGGCTCTGACCCCCGTTGGAGGGCTCCTGGATTGAAGGGTGGAGAATGATGCTGGGGGTGGGGAACAGGTGGGAGGAGGGTGGGACCACTGGCTTCAGCCGGGTAGGGATTACAACCCTTGTTTCCTCCCCCTTCTGGGAGGCCCCACCTTCAGCCCCCTCAGCTGAGGGGGGCTGGGCGCCAGGCCCCTTCAGCTGGGGCATAGGGCAGGGGGGGCAGAAGCCCCCTCAGGTCCGGGTCCCTGTGAGGAACGAGGAAGAGAAGTCAAGTTGGAGGGTCCAGGTCCTTGGCACCACCCCCCTGGCTTCTGGCATTGCCCCCTCTCCTTATGGCTCCACCCCCTCCCTAGTGGCTCTCCCCATCCTTATTAGCCCTGCCCCATCCTCTAGCTCCACCCCCTAACCTGTAGCCACACTGCCTAGGCTCTCATCTGGCTCCGCCCCCTCTGCAAGCCTCCCCAGGGTAATCCTTCCCTGGCTCCACCCCTTTTCCATATCCCACCTCCACCTATAACTCCTTCCATCCTCCTCTGGCTCCACCCCCTTGCATGTAGCCATGCCCCAGTCTCTAGCTCCTCCCCTGACTCCCAGGCCCTGCCTCCACCTGGAAGCCCCACCCCTGAACCTCTATAACTCTCCCCCCCTTCCCTTCTGGCTCCACTGCAGAGCCTGCTGGCTCCCCACACAACCCTCTGGCTCCACCCCTGCCCCATAGTCCCACCCCTGGGCGGTACCGGGGGAAGCGCTGGCTCCTCCTCCTCTGGAATTCACCTTCATCAACCGTCCACACAGCGCCTTTCACGTTTTCCACCCGCACGAAGCACTTGTGCAGGCTCAGGTTGTGTCGCACGGCATTCTGGGAAGACACAGGGGACGATGTCAGGGCCAGCAGGGCCCCTCACTCTGAACCTGCAAACCGCCCCACCCTGTCACCCTGTGGTGCCCTTCACTCCTGACCCACAGCCTCTCACCTTCCAGGTGGCCGTGTTGTGGCGGAAGTAACCAAAGCTCCGGCTGAACCAGTGGTAAATCTCATTCAATGTCAGCTGCCGCTCGGGTGACTCCATGATGGCCTGAGGGGGGAGCAGTGGGGAGGCAAGAGGTCATGGGGTGGCTGCAAGTTAGGAGTGAGAGGCACTGCAGTGCGATGGGGGAGCTGTGGGTTGGGAGTGAGGGGCATCACAAGGGAGGGGGGGCAGTGATCCCCTGAGGCTTAGTGGGAGCAGGGGGGAAGGTCCAGGAATAGTTAAAATTCCACCCCCACAGAGTCAGGAGAGGGGTATGAAATGGGGGCGGGGCTCCAGGCTGTCACTCACCCATCGGATGAGAGCAGCATAGGTGAAGGGGGGCCGAGCAGTGCTGACCCGGTAGTATTCCAGGCTGGGCCCCAGCTCTGTGCCAGAAGGACAGCTGTCAATCACAGGTGCTGGCCCCACCCCCCTCCACTCAGCTCCACCCCCCCCAAACATCCCACTTCCCTCTCACAGAGCCCAGGCTTCAGGACTGCCAACCCCAGCCTCTGTTGACCCCCCACCAGCCCTCACTCCTCTCCCAGAGCAGGGAAGGAACTCAAACATCTGGGCTACCAGGCCCCACCCCTGCTTTGGCCCCCCAGCTCCAGAGTTTAAGGGTCAGGATCCAGGCACCCATGACACTCACCTGGGTAGAAGCTAAGGCTGTGGTGCCCCCACAGGGGTGTCTCGAGGGTGTCTTTTGGGCCGGCAGCAGGGGAGGGGCCTGGGCGGAGCCAGCCAGTGTGGGGGAGGGGGGTGCTGGCCTGGACCTTCCCCAAGGCAACCTAGAGGTGGTGAGAACAGGTGAGGTCTTAAGCCCACCTCACCCTAACCTTTGGCCCTTTTCTGACTCATCCCCTGGGGCTTCCGGATCTGCCAACCTGCAAACTTGGCTCCAAGCATGGACCCGCCTTCTCCAGTCCACCCCACCCCCTAGGTTCTCTCTATGCCCTGTCCCTTCCCTTGGGCAACCTTGGCTCCACCCCTTTGCCTACCTTCCACATGAAGTGCCCAGGCCCTGCCTTTTCCTGGGAGGCTGTGCCCCCTCCACCACCATGATCCATTTCCCTATGGGGTTTAAACCCCATCCCTTGCTCTACAAGGTCCCGCCCCCTACATAAGGCCACTTCCAGCCCTGCCCCTTGGCCCCTCCCTGGCCATGCCCCCTGGCCTTTTGCCCCACCCCCAACTCCTTACCACATCCAGGGCAGGGTCAGCTCCAACCAGTTGGGTCTGCATGAGTGCCAGGCGCTGCCGCTCCCGGACCAACTGGGTGGGGAAGTGGAGGAATGAGAGGACGAAGGACGTTGGGGCATCCTCCATGCCCCCCCACCCCGGTGCCCCTCACTTCCAACCCATTACCCCCACCCCTCATTGTCCCATAGTGCCCCTTACTCCCAACCTGCAGCCCCTCTACCTGCTGCTCCAGTTTCTGGACATACTCCCTCTGTCGTACCCACTGGGTCATGCCTACATGGAACCAGGCAGGGTTGCAGCGTGGGGGGACCCTGCCATAGAGTAAGTTGGGGGTGGCATCAGAGGTTGGGGAGAACCCAGGGGTCTGGACTCCCACCCACCAGCTTTACTCCCCTCCCAGAGCCAGGAAAGAACCCAGGTATCCATGCTGCACCCACTAGCCCCCCAACCCCTCTCAGAGCCAGAATAGAACCCAAGCATCCAGGGTCCCAAGCCCCACTGCTGCTGTCATCCCCCCAGGACCCTTTCCTTGCTTCAAGCCAGTATAGAACCAAGGTGTCTGGGTGCTCACCTCTCAGCAGGGCTGGGGTCCGGAGTGGGAGGACTTGGGGGGGGCCCATCCTGGGCAGGGGGGTCTCTCATAGGACACTCCACGCTGCTGCCCCCTGTAATGAAAGGGGGAGGGTCTCAGCTTGGAGGTTGGTGCCAGGGAGGGGATTTGGACCCACCTCCCAGCCTCAAGCCCCACCCCACAGATGCCCACACCCCCTTTAACCGTGCCCTTGACCCTGGCATGGTTCTCACCCTGACCCCCGTGGGATTGGGGTCACTCCTCCCTAGCCCCACCCCCAGTCCCATTAGCCCTACCCCTCCATTTTGGCCACGCCTCCTCCTTGCCCTACCCCCTTACCATGTGCCAGAGTTTGGCGTGTCCTCATGACCAGCACCCCAGGCTGCTGCGTGGTCAGGTGGGGGGGGCACAAGGAGCTCGTAGCTAGGAGCTGTGGGGCAACGAGAGGGGGGGAATGAGGTGCTGGGAGAACCTAGGCTTCCAGGCTCCCAGCCCCACCCTGCTGTAACCCACCAGCCCCCACCTGCTTCCCAGAGCTGGGAGGGAACACAGGCCTCTTGCTTCCTACCCCTCTCTCCCTCCTCCACTCCGGAACTCAGGCATCCGGGCTCCCTCTGCTCTAACTCACCAGCTGTCACTCTCCAGACAGAGAACCCAGGCTTCTGGGCTCCTATCTCCCCTTGCTCACCCCCCCCAGCCTCCACTGCCCTACCAGAGAACCCAGGTGTCCGGGCTTCCAGACCTCCGAATCCCCCACACCCCACCCCAAAGTGGGAAGGAACTCAGGCATCTGGGGACTCACCCGTGGCTTGCGGTGGGGCCCGTGGAGTACAGAGGGGCGGTCTTGGGTAGGGCCACGGGGCGCAGGAGGGCTGCTCTGGGGGGTGCTGTCAGTAGGGGGAGAGTGGGGGTCCAACGGGGCCTGGCGCCAGCTGCCAGGAGAAGGGGGGGGAGGGAGAGAGTTCACGTGCGTGTACGATGGGGTCCACGTGGGCGTACGAGAGGAAGGGCAAGCTGCGCATGTGTGTGTGTATCAGACGCCTGGGTTCTGTGTGTGTATGTGTGTGTGTGCCCCCGTATCCCAGATACCTGGGTTCTGTGTTTGTGTACACGTGTGAGTCCCAGATGCCTGGGTCCTGTGTGCGTGTGGGTGTGCTTGTGTGTCCCGGACACCTGGGTTATGTGCATGTAAGAGCTCTGTTGTGTATTGCACAGCAAGTCCCAGGGAAACCATGTAACATCACACATGACATCACAGGGTCTGTGGGTGCATGCGCATTTTATATCTTCTGTGTTATGTGCTGTATGACTTTACAGGAAAAGTGTACATATCACATGTACCATCTCAGCTGTGATGTCATGGAAAGTGTCTGTGAGTCCCATCTGTAACATGCCACACATGAACTCACCAGGAGTTTGTGTTTTATCTGTGTAATGTGTCATGTGTGACACCACAAAGAACAGGTGTATCTGTGTCCTGTCTATGTAACCCTCCACATGAGAAGTTGCCAGGTTGCTGCCCTGTGTTGTTACACATGAGCTCACATGGACACACCACCAATGACATGTGCTGTGTGGCCCCTGCCCTGGTGCTGCCTCAGGGCTCTCACGCATATGAAATGGGACTACACCCACTCAGGGATGCGTCAAAGCTCATGAACATATGTATCACGCACATCTTTGTAGCTACACATATGTACATGCCACTACAGGCTCTGGACAGGTGAACCTGGGGGGTTTTTTGCCCTTACCCACACAGAGGGGAGAGAACCCAGGCTTCTGGGCTCCAAGGTCCCCCCATGTGTGATAACCCATTTGGCCCCACTGCTCCCCCAGAGAACTCAGGTGTCCGGGCTTCCAATGCCAGCCCCATATCTACTCTAACCCCCCCGCCCCTCCCCCTACCAAAAACCCAGGTGTCCAAGCTCCCAGCTCCCTCCGCTCTAATTCCCCAGTCCCAATTCCCCTCCCAGAGGACGCAGGCATCCAGGCTCCCAGGCCCCCCTGCTCTGAACCCCAGCCCCACTTCCCTCCCAGAGAACCCAAGTGTCTGGACTCCCAGCTCAATCCACTCTAATCCCCCAGACCCCACTCCCCTCCCAGAAAACCCAGGCATCTAGGTGCCCAGTCTCACCCCTCCCCACTAGGCCATACTCTCCTCCATGAGCAGGGATGGAACCCATGCATCCAGGCCCCAGGCCTCCCCCCCCAGAAGCTGCTTCCCGTCAGGGGTGCGGGTTCCGGGAAGCCAAAAGCCCCTGGCGCTGCCCGCACCGGAATTTCCCTGGCGTCACAGGCACAGGGTGGAGGTGGGGGCGCCCCACAGATACCAGCTCCTCACCATATGGCCCCTGGAGCTAGGTCTCCTAGAAAACCCAGGCGCCCGGGCCCTTGGCCCGGTCTGCTCTACATCACCAGACCCCGGTCCCCTCTCAAAGCAGAGAGAGAACCCAGGTGTCCAGGCTCTAGGCCCCATGTGGGTCTAGGCCACCATCCAGTATCCCTCCATCCATCCGCCTATCCCTTTCTCCATGCATCCACTCATCCATTTGTTCACTCATTTGCCTATGCAGGCACCCATCCAACCATCTCTTCATCCTTTCTTCCATTCCTCCCTCCCTCCATCTCTCTATGCACTCATCCATCCATCCATCCATCCATCCCAACTCATTTCCTGACAGTGGTTACTTAGGCATATTTGGGGGGGGGCAAGGCTGGAGTTGTGGGGGTAGAAGAAGGACAGAGGGGGCAAAAGCTCCCATTTTGGGGTAAAACTTGGCAATCTTGGATATGCTGGGGGGCATGGGGCTAGAGGCAATCAGGGGTTGTGACATTGATGTAAATCTGCAGGGACAGGGGAAGGGTTCGGTGTAGGGGGTCCAGGGTTCCTCATTTAACTACCAGACCCCTCTGCCCTCCCAGAGCTAGGAAAGAACCCAGGCGTCTGTGTGTCAGGCCCTCCTGCTCTAGCCCACAAATCTGACTCCCCTCCCACAGCCAGCTGGAACCCAGGTGTCTTGGATCTCAGTCCCCCACCCCACTCTGAACCACCGCTCCCCACTCCCCTTCCACAGGACAGAATCCAGGCATCTGGTCACCCTTGTCTTACCAGCCCCTACTCCCTTCCATGAGCTGGCTAAAACCCAGGTGCCTAGGCTTCCAGGCTTCCCTGTTCTGACCCACCAGACCCCACTCCCTTCCCAGAGTGGGGAGAGAACCCAGGTGTCCAGGCTTCTAGGTCCTTCCTGTTCTAACCCATGCACTCACTAGCCCCCCGCCCCCAGTCACCTTTCAGAGCAGTGAGAGAACTCAGGTGTCTGGGTAAGGACCCAGGCATCCAGGTCTCCCTGTTCTGATCCCCCTCCCCAGTCCCTCACTCCCCTCCCAGAGCTGGCTAGAACCTAGGTATCTGGGCTTCCAGGTCCCCACTCCAAGCCAGCAGACCTCCACTCTGAGCTAGAACCCAGGCATCTGAGCTCCTACTCCCCCTAATTCTAAACCACCAGGTCCCACTCACCTCCCGGAGACAGCTAGAACCCAGGTGTCTGACCTCCCAGGTCTCCTTGTTCTAACCCCGCAGATCCCACTGTCCTTCCAGAGCTGGCTAGAACCCAGGTGCCTGGGCTCCTGGCCCCCATGCACTCACCGGCTGGCATTCATGAGCATGGTGACCCTGGGGTGCCCCCGGCTTGCAGCTGCCTTCATTTATACCCTGGCTGGGCCCCGCTGACTGTGTGGAAAGTCTGAAACTGGTTGTTTTTCCTCTTTTGCTCTTTCCTCCCAGTTTTTACCTTGAAATCGCACCCCCCCCACACACACACGAGAAACCACCGAAAGCACCAGGTCGGGGCGTGATGGCACCAGAGGGCGGGGGGGCAGGAAGCCAGTTCAAGACAGCAGCTGGGGACTAGGGAAAAGGGTGGGGGGGGAGGGAAATTGCCAAAATAGGGGTAGGCAGATTAGCCCTGAAAAATAGCCTGCAGGAAACTTTTGGGAGCCCACAGAACCCAGGCATCCAGGCTACCTGGTGGGTGGGTGCAGGACCCAGATGTCCATGCTCCCATATCGGCCCCCTGTCCTAAGTCACAGCACTCCACTCCACTCTCAGAGCTAGAGACGAACCCAGGCACCTGGGCTCCCACCATCCTTTATTCTCTACAGTCTAGATCTCATTCCCCTCTCAAAGAACCCAGATGTCTGGGCTCCCGCCACCTTTTATTCTAGCCCATCATTCACTGCTATCCTCTCAGAGGACCCAGGAGACCTGGCTTTGAAACCACTTGCTAACTATCACTCCCCTCTCAGAGCAGGGAGAGAACCCAGGTGTCCAGGCACCCAGACCTCCTACTCTAATCCACCAGCCCCTACTCCCTGCCCTGAGCAGCAAAAGAAACCCAGGCATCTGGGCTCCCCCTCCCCCTCCCCCTGCTTTAACCCACCAGACCCTACTCCCGTCCCAGAACAGGGAGAGAACCCAGGCATCCTGGGTATGAAGGTTGTCAGGAAGAACATGCCTGAAATGTATGTGACATTCAGGGAGCTAGTGAAGTCCCCTCCTCACCATCATGCTTTTGTCCCAAGGTTTTGCACACGCATGTGAGCACACATTTCACATCCCTGAGGCAGAGGATGCCTGCTGGTGTGCACTGGTACAGACAAGACTGTGTGTGTTAGATGACTGGAGGTCACGTGTGCTATAAGGGTGGTGATCTGTGGCTGTATGTGCATGTGAGCTGGCGGGGGTGCATGACAAAGGAGGATCGTACATGTGAGACTGTGTGTATGAATGTGTGCGCATACACATGATCATCAAACACACACTTGTGTCCCAGGGAGAGATTGTGTATGCTGGTGCACATGTGGTTGTGATCAATGTCCAGGAGAGAGAAGAGATTATGTGTCCCTGTATGTGTGTCTTTGTGTGCTTCAGTGTCTGTCCCGGATGCCTGGGTTCTGTGTAAGTGTGTGCTTCTTAGATGCTTGTGTTCTGTGTGTGTGTGCACCACTGTGCAAGTCTCAGACACCTAGGTTCTGTGTGTGTGTGTGTGTGTGTGTGTGTGTGTGTGTGTGTGTGTGTGTATGTATCCTGGACAATTTAGTTCCATTAGTGATTGTGTTTATGTGTGTCCCAGCTGCCTGGCTTCTGCATGTGTGTGAGTGTCCCAGGCTGCTGGCTTCTGTTGTGTGTCCTGGACATGTGTGTGCGCGTGCACACACACACATGCTCATATCAGATGCCTAGGTTATGTATATGTGTCTGTACTAGATGCCTGGGTTCTGCATGTGTCCTGGATGCCTGAATTCTGCATGTGTGTGTATGTTCACAACTCTGTCGTTGACTTTGCACCCCTTGGCTTGCAAATTTTTACAGCAAATCATGTGGTGGTGGGGGCAACTGTGAGTGTGAATAAATGTGCACATGCACACATGCTCTTCCTGAGTGTGCAAACATTCACGTATGTGCATGTGAACTTCTGCAGCATGGTTCAGTGCACAAGTGTGAATCCCACATGCCACCATGCGTGCAACAGCAAAGCCAAGTATGTCTCACTCAGCATGCGTGTGAGCAAATGTGTGGTCAGTTGTGTACCGGGATGCACATTTGCACTAAAACATGTGTGCACACCCTGGGTATGAATTGGCATGCACAAGTGTGCAACAGAGCATGACCCACCCCATGCACATGCATGTGTATGCGCAACCCTGTGTGCAGCCTCCTGCCCTATGTACAGTGCCTTGCACCCTCTCAACTCCGTACTCACCAGGGGGTGTCCCAGGAGTCTCATCTCTGGGGTGGTGTCCGTCTCCAAGCCGGCACTCATCCCCTTGTTATAAGGGTTTTGGGGGAGGGAGAGAGAGGGGGGTGCCACCCCCTGCTGTGATGTCACTGCCCCTCCCCCCACCCAGCGTCTTGGGGTCCCCCCCCATGGGGGAGGCAGGCAGGGGAAGTCTCAGGGGAAGTCCTGGCATGACTTTCACTGCTGCCGACTTTCACCAGCATTGCGGAGGCCGTAAAATGGCCTCAACCTGACCAGCTGCCCCTTTCCTGTGGTAACTGGGATGGTGGGGCAGGTAGGGTAGGCCTGGGGCATTGGGAATGGGGCACAGGTAACTGGGTGGGGCCAGGAGTAACTAGGATGGAGTGGGGGCCTCTGGGGTACAAAGGTAGACCACCCTAGACCACCTAGCATGCCCTAGGAACCTTATTGCTAAGGGCTGCACTCTCAGCATGCCCTGTGGCACCTCACTCCAAGCATGCCTTGGAGCACACTGGTGCTAAGGGCTGTGCCCCCAGCATGCCCTGGGTGCTGCATAGCTAAGATCTGCATTCCCAGCACACTCTGGGGTGCCTGTTGCTAAGGGCCACATTTCCAGCATGCTGCAAGGCACTCTGTCACTAAGGGCCACATTCCCAGTGTGCCCTAGGAGCCCTATGGCTAAGGGTCACGCTCCCAGCATGCTCCCAGGTACTGTCACTAAAGGCCACACTCCCAGCATGCCCTGGGATGCCTGTCACTAAGAGCAACATTCCCATCATGCTCTGAGGCACCCTATTGCTAAGAACTGCATACCCAGCACACCCTATGGGTCTGTTACTAGAAGCCACACTCCCAGCATGCCCTGGGGTACCCTGCTGCTAAAGGCCACACTCGGAGCATGCTCAGGGGCACCCAGGTCCCGCCTCCTGCCCTGCTTCAGACCTCCACCCCCTACAGACATCCAGCTCAGCCCCCTGCTAAGAGAGCCCAGGGTGCAGGGCTCTCCCCACAGAAGATAGAGACAGCGAGGGGAAGAGTTCCGGAGTCCAGGTTCCTGGTGCCACCTCGCGTACTGACACAGCAAAGGAAAGGACGCAGGTGTCCTTCTGGCCCCAGTCTTAAGTCCTGGGCAGGAAACAATCCAGGAGCTCAGGCTCCTTCCCTAAAAGCACGGAGCAAGGATTAGAACCCAGGCTTCCCGGCCAGCACCACCCCTAAAAAAGCAGGCATCCTGGACTCCTCCTCATGTTTCCCCTCCTTCCCTGTGGCTCCGCCCCCTCGCCCTCCCCTCCAGCTTGTCTCCACATCCCCCTCCCAGCCTC
>NW_005842545.1:495392-504644 GCF_000455745.1 Alligator sinensis
CTCCACCCCCCCCCCCCAGCCTCAGCTGCCACTGACATGGCAGGCTCGTCCTGCTCCTCGCCACTGCGCACTCTGCCTCCGCCCCCACCCCCTGGTGGGGAAGGGCAGGGGCAGGAGGAGGAGGAAGCCCCCCCTGTCCGAGCCTTGCTGCCCCACTCCTCCCCCGTGCCCTGGCCCCCCCGCTCCTTCTCCCCTGTCTCTGCTTGGCTGCACTCCCAGCATCCTCTAGGGCGCTCACGCCAAGGGCCCCCTACCCAGCCAGCCCCAAGGCACTGCTGCCAACTGCCCCCATCCCAGAATCCCCTGTGGCAGTGCTGTCAACTGCCCCCTTCCCAGAATGCCCCGGGGTCCATTTGCAATTGCCTGCCTTCCCAGCATGCTCTGGAGCACTGCCACCAACTGCCCCCTTCCCAGCATGTCCCAGGGCCCCCCTGCCCTGTCCTGTCTTCTCAGCATGCCCTTGGACGCCGGGTGCTGTTTGCTGATGCCCTGGGACTGCCTCTGGCACAGCTCCGGTGCTACCAGCCCTGGCCCCATCCTGGGTTGCCCCTCCCTGTCCCGCTATTGTCCCTGGTGGGGCAGGAGGAGAACTGCGCCCCCTGGTCTCTGGGGCTCAAGGTGGTGGTGGCAAGGGGGGATGCCAGGCTGGACATGGGGGGACTGTGCCTGCTGGACCCCAGCTGGGAGGAGAAGGGGGGACTGGACCCTCCTGAACCCCCGAGGCGGGCTGGAACTGCGTGCAGGCAGGCGCTGACAGGTAACAGGGTCCCCCAGGCCCCTTCCGACTCCCCACTGCCCCCCCTCCACGGAGATCCCCAGACCTGACCCAGAGACCCAGGGTCTCCAACCCCTATACAGACCCCCACAACCTCTCACAGAGGCCCCCCCTCTTCCAGTCTGCCCCAGAGATCTCAAACCTCCACAGGGTTCCTGACCCCCCCAGAGCCCTTTGTCTCCCAGAACCCACAATCCCTTATATAGACCCCCATGCCCTTCCACACAGCCTCCCACAACTTCCCCACAAGACCTCAGACCCAGGAATCCAAATGGGGCCCCCTCAACACCCTCATGAAGACCCCCACACCCACCCCACCCCAGATCATTCTAACCCCCCATGGGACCCCCAAGCCGCTTAAAAGGGACACCAGACCCCTGCATCTCTGTTCTCCCTCTGCTGTGGGAGAGGACTGAGGGCTGGGGGGCTGGAGCAAAGAGGCTGCTGGGAGTGCAGATGGATGCCTGGGTTCTCTGAGAGGGCAGTGGGGGCAGGTGGGTTGGAGTAAGGTGGTTGAGGCCTGGATGCCTGGGTTCCCTCTGTACTTTAGGAGTGTAGTGAGAGTTGGGGGTGGTGAGAGCAGGAGGGACTGAAGGGCTGGACACCTGGGTTCTCTGCTTTGGGAGGGGAGTGGGGTCTGGCAGGTTGGGGGTGGGCACTGGGAGTTTAGAAGCTTGGGTTCTCTAGGGAGGGAGTGGATTAAAGTTGGGAGTGGAAATAGCTCAAATGCCTGCGCTCCCCAGGAAGGCAGCCTGGCTTGCTGGGTTAGACCAGGAGGTGGTGGGTGACCCAGATGCCCGGGTTCTCTAGATTCCTCTCTGGACTCCAACACCCACTGTGCAGTGTGAAGAAAGCCAATCCACATGAAAATACCCAGACCCTCCTCCCCTCCATGATGGGGCAGGGCTTCACATAATGGTGGGGGCAGCAGAACATACCAGAGGGGAAAGTCAGGGGGAGGGTAACTCATCAAGACGCCAGAGAGCCTGGGGGAGGCGGGGGGATGAAAAAATCACGTCCTCTGGCTGTTTTCTCTGAAACAGTTTCTACGGAGGCAGGAAACACCCAGAGCGTGGCTGGGTCTGGGCCTTGGTACAGCAGTCAGCTTTTGCGGGGGGAGGGGAGGGGGCTGTACAGCACCTAACGTCCATGGATCCCAGCCTGTGGGGTCTGTACAGAGCCAGGTTCCCCTGATCTGGGCCTGGAAGTGTGTGTGTGTTGGCGGGAAGGGGGCTGTACAGCTCCCTGGGCGGCCTTGATCGCAGCCTGGATTGTCTGTACAGCTTCTGGTGCACCCCCACTAATCCAAGCCTGGGTGGGGAGTCTGTACAGCTCCTGGTGCCCCCTTGATTCCAGCCTAGGGAGTCTGCATCTCCCACTCCTGGGCTGGGGAGGTTGCACAGCATCTGGTACCCCGTGGTCCCTGCATAGGGTCTGTACAGTGCCTAGTGCCCCCTGATCACAACCTGGGGGTTCTGTACAGCACCTGATGCAGCCCGAGTCTTGGCACTAAGAGGGGCAGGGTCTGTACAGCACCTTGCATAGCCCCTATCTTGGCCCAGGGGTGTCTGGGCAGCTTGTATGTGTTGGCAGCTAGAGGCCCAGATGCCTGAGTTCTCTCCTCAGCTGAGTGGGGCAGTGGATCTAGTACATAGTGAGAGCCTGGACACCTGGGTTTCACTCCTAGGTCTGGGAAAGGAGTGGGCTCTGGTGGGACAGAAGAGGGTGGCAGGGGACAGGACCGGATGCCTGGGTTCTCTCCCATGGTGAATGTGTGTCAGAGAATTAGCCTGGTTTCCAACCTGCTATGTGTCTGGTCTCACTGTCTGGAAGAGTAGACAGACAGACACACAGATGCCCTCCTGCACCCTAGACTGAGATCAGGGGGCTGTACAGACCCTCAGGCTGGGATCAGGGAGTGCTAAGTGCTGTCCAAACACCCCAACCCGGGATCAGGGCTGAACCTGGCTGAGATCAGGGCACCAGATGCCCAGGTTCTCTGCCCAGGGGTGACTGGTATATAACAAATGCCTCATTAACCCCATTTTCCCCTGTCCCTTCTCCACAGTGTGGGCAAGAAGGAGCTGAGAGCAGATGAAGTTCCATTCCTGGTCTATCATGAAGGTGAGTGTTGTGAGCTTTCCCCACAACAATGCCCCTTTTTGGCACTGTGAGCTTCCCTTAGCAGTGCCCTCCTTGCTATTACAGGAGAACTGGTCTTGTCCCTCTCTGCAGAGGAGACCCCAGAAAGCAAAACCCAGAACGAATCACTGACCCCTGACCAGCTGCAGCTCACAAGACAGGTAAAAGCACCCACCACGCTGGAATTGGCGGAGCACTGGATGCTATACAAACCCCCCAGGCTGAGACAGGGGCATGCCAGGTGCTGTACAGACACCCCAGGTAGAGAGTGAGGGATGCCAGGCACTGTACAGACCCCCTGGGCCAGGATCAGAGGACACAGGGCACTGTGGAGACTCCCCCAACTGAGATAAAGGGATGCCAAGAGCTGTCCAGATCCCCCACCAGGCTGAGATTGCTGTCATCCCCCACTTCCCTCTGCAGATTCCAGCCTTGATGGTCACCACCACAGCACCAGCGCCCCTTGACCTTTCTGTGGTGCAAAGCATCCTGGGAGCTGGCTCCACTCCAGTGCTGCCCACCACTGGCCCGGAGGAGCCTGCTGTGGCCCTGTGGTCAGATGAGGAGGCTGTGGACTGGGAGTTAGAGCAGCTCTACCTCTCCCATCTCAGCCAGTTGCAGGCTGAGGCACTGGGGGGACCCCTGGGTCCCCTGGACCAGATGGGGCCGGAACGGGCTCTGAACAGCGCCCTGGTGGAGGAAATGGCACGGCATGCAGCTGACAACGATGAGGATGCCCGCCACAGCCCCCCAGCCCTGCTGGAGGGTGCCTGCCGGCCAATGGGGCCTGCCCTGGCTGTGCCTGCCCGAACGCCAGGTTCCCTGGCTGCTGGGGGGAGGGGCCCGGGGCTGGGGGCTGCCCTGGCTCATGCCTCCCTGGCCTTGGTTGGAGGGGGTGTGGCCTGCAGTGGCCCCGCCCCAGCCACCACCCTGGCCCTCTGCCTGCTTTTGGCCTGGTGGCCCTAAGCCCCACCCCTGTGGGTATAAGACCTGCCTCTGTGGTCTTAAGGCCCCCAAGTGGACCTAACCACTACCCACTGTGGATCTAAGCCCATGCCCCCAATCCTGCTGCACCCCTATTTATTTTTGTATAGGGGCAGGGGCAGGGCTTTCATGAGCCCTGGTGTGGCCTAATGCTCCTCCCCTCAAAAGAGGAAGAGAGATTATTTATTTATTCATGAAGCAGAGAACCCAGTTGTCTGGACTCCCAGCCTTGCCTTTGCTCTCACCCACCAAACTTCAATCTCCTTATCCAGACCTGGAGGAAACCCAGGGGTTCGGACTCCCAGCACCTCACCTCTCTGCCTGTCCCCCTCTGAGGCTCCACCCCCAGTGCTGTGCTTTGCCCTCTTCCTCACATCACGGGACTCTATGAGCTGCTGATTACAAGGAGGCCTTAAATGAGGGGCAGGGCATCTGTGCACAGTGTGGCACTAATAAACATCATCCCAGTTGCAGCTATATGGCCTAATTCCTGAAGGGGGAATTGGGTCCAGATCGGGGCTGCTTGGAGGGGACAAGGCCTAGCCCCAGTCCCCAACTATGGGAAGGGTCAGGTAACACCCCACAGGCAGGGTCCAGCTAGAACCAGGATGCAGGCAGTTCTAGGGTGGAGCAGCTTGGGAATGGCCAAGTACAACATCCCTCAAGGAGGGCTAGGGGGCACTAAACCCTTGCCTCGCTGTCCCCTGAGCCTGAGGAATGCCAACAGAAGAACCCAGATGTCCGGGCTCCCAATCCTCATCAGAACCCACTCCCCTGCAAAAGAACTCGGGCGTCCAGGCTGCAACCTAGATCTCCACACAGACCCCACTTCCCATCAAGAGAACCCAGTCTCCCCACCCTAACCTCATGCCCCTCCCAGAGGGTGCCCAGATTCCTGGGTTCTCTGGGAAGTGGGTTCTAGGGGATGAGAGCAGGGAGGGCCTGGGTGCCAGGAGAGCTGGGTTCTCTAGGACAGCATTTCTCAACCTGTGGGTTGTGACACAAAAGTGGGTCACAAGAATATATGAAAGGGTGGCAAACAAACTTAAAAATGGATTCTCTTTTAAATAAGAAAAATGTGGGAAACCGTGGCTTTTCCCTTGCAGGCTGCCAGAGTTCCAGCCTGCAAGGGGCTGCTTGGGGCTCCCCATGCCCCACAGCCCTCCCTTGCCCCACTCACCCACCCCCTGCCCCCATGTGCTGGGTCAGGAGTGAGGGGCACTGGGCCGGGACTGGCTATTGATATTTACAAATGGTTCCTGGTACAAAAAAGGTTGAGAACTACTGCTCTAGAAGAGTGAGGTCTGGAGGGGGTTAAAGTGGGGGAGGGGGGGAAGGGAGGGGGCTGGGTGCCCCAAGGCCTCATTCTCTGGGAGGAGAGTGGGGGCTCAGGGGACTTCTCTGAGGCAAGCTGATGCATGGAGAGGTGGGTGGTCTTGGAAAACCCTGTGCCCCCTCCCCTTCAATCTTCTTGCTCAAGGTTTCAGTTTCCTGCTCCAAGGTTGATATGCCCCCTCACCCCCTCCACTGAAGTTTGATGCAAAGGTCATGCTGGGATTTCTTCGAACACAGACACTGTGATAACATCATGGGGAGGGGGGCAGTTTCGGGTCTGCTGGGGGATGGGGGGTGCTTAGAGTGGCTGAGGAGAATGCGATGCAGGGAGGGCTGAGATGTAGCCAGCTCTGGGGTGGGATGACGGAATGGATGAGTGTAATGCCACCCAGGGTAGGCACCACTATAACTAGCTCTGGGGTGGAGAGGTTGGGGAACAGCCAAGAATAATACCACATGGAGATGAAATGGGGGGAGTCTGTCCTATTTAACCCTTTGGAGAGGGGGGGATGGGGAGTCTCTCAATTTGAGTACATTGCACCATTCACTTGTGACCCAGATCAATGCAGCAGCTCCCTGCAACCCTGCCCCCCTTCGGGGGTGTTTCCCCTCCCAGAGAACCCAGGCGTCCAAGCTCCCAGCCTCCCCTGCTCTAACACCCCAGACCTCATCGGCCTTCCCTGATTGCATGGACCTCTCTCATGTGACACACCTTCCCCTGCCACATCCATAGGGTTGTCTGTGCAGGACTGAGTAACGATGCAGGAGCCAGGCCCATTCTTATGACCTGGCATGCTGCCTCTTTCCATTGCACTCTTATGTGTAATGCCTAGCCCATGTTATCTTGCTGGCCATGCTGCATGATGGTATGCGTCGCACTATTCCCAGCATACAAGCTTACCCAATTACATATACCTGCCATGGACCCCATGCATGACACTTTGGCACATACCAGCAGGGTTGTCAGCCCAAGGATAGATTTTTCACCATGAACAATGGTGCATGCCCCCGATTGTGGACCGCCGCAGATGCCACTGGCAGTGCT
This sequence comes from Alligator sinensis, assembly GCF_000455745.1. Classification (NCBI taxonomy): domain Eukaryota; kingdom Metazoa; phylum Chordata; order Crocodylia; family Alligatoridae; genus Alligator; species Alligator sinensis. The sequence continues at coordinate 501,674 of NW_005842545.1, forward strand.
GGTGGCAGAGTGGCAAGCAGTGACCGCCTGCAGGTGCCATTGAGTGTTGGTGGCACCTTTTTTGTAGGGGGTGCACATGCACCCACATGTACCCCCTATGCGTTACCCATTTGTCACTGATAATCTATCGATTTTTTTTTTTTTTATTGACAACCCAACTTCCTTACTGACATGTGTTTTTATTCTTAGAAGTTTCACTAAATGTAATGCTGCCATCAGGCCCTGTCTGGCTGCCAGGGCCTGATGAGAAGGGCTGTATTCAAATTTAGGGAGTTAAACGCCATCTATGGGGAAAAAAGTGTGATTGTCAGTAAAAACTAAGCAGGGGTTTTATGCAGTGCTGCACCCCTCCTCCACTCACCCCTGTGACCTGATGCCTCTGCCACATCCTGGGACCGTGCTGCCCACACCCCAGCACAATTCCCTACAAGCCCTGCTTCCCCATCCTCACACAGGCCCCCAAGGAAAAGCCTACTTGTGACTCAGCAACACTACAGGCAGTCAAAAGAAGGCAGCAGCAGTACATGGCTGGGCAGGAGTGGGCTTGGAAGCCCTGGGAGGAGACTGTAGAACAGCAGGGGGCATAGTTGTGCTCTATGGTGTCCAGTTTCCTTCCCACCGTGGCCTTCAGTTGGCTGTACACGTTCCAAGTGTTTTATGCATGGTGCCCCTTTTTTTTTTTAGACTTTCAACTGGCTCCCCAGCATGCAGGGCATTGTGACACAGGTTTCATATGTGTCTGCATTCTTGGCCTGCTGACAGCCTGGCATCCAGAGCACTGTGGAATGTGTTGCACATGTGTGCACCCATGGCCAGTTAAGTGTTCCACTGTGCAAGGCACCATACCATATGTCATAGAATCATAGAAAAGGAGGACCGGAAAGGACCTCCGGAAGTCATCTAGTTCAAATCCCCCCAACTAGATCATCCCAGCTAAGGCTCTGTCTAGCGAGATCTAGAAAACCTCCAAGGATGGAGACTCCACCACATCTCTGGATAACCCGTTGCAGTGCTTTACACCCTCCCAGTGAAAAAGATTTTCCTAACATCCAACCTAAACTTCCCTTGCTACAGCTTGAGACCATTGCTCTTTATTCTGCCATCTGCCACCACTGAGAGCAGTCTCACTCCATCCTCTTTGGAACCACCTTCCACAGAATTGAAGGCTGCTATTAAATTTTCCCTCAGCCTTCTGTTCTGCAGACTAAATAAGCCCAGTTCCCTCAGCCTCTGCTCATCTCCTGTGCCCCAGCCCCCAAACCATTTTCACTGTTCTCTGCTGGCCTCTCTCCAATTTGTCCACATCCTTTCTGTAGTGCAAACTGGACACGTGTTCTAGATGTGCCCTAAACAAGGACATGCACACCCACGCTTCACACACGCTCATATTCAGCTTATTGTACACTGTAACCCCCAGGTTGCATGGGTGCGTGCGCACTCACAGCCAGTTGGTCAGCCAGCATGCAAAACTCCCCTTACGTACACCCACATGCAAGCCTACCCTACTGGGCATGCACTGTCCCTACGTTCTGGGGAGCACAGGCTTTATTAGGCTTGTCCATTGCGCAGACGCATCGCGGGTCTCAGCAGTGCGCATGCGCCGCGCCTAGGCGGCCGGTGGCATCGACGTAACTGAATCAACGGAACAGGACTGGGCAAGGCGGATAGGTCAAGCCTCCTGCCATTGAAGGGGGGGGAATTCCACGCCGGCCAATCAGCTGCCAACGCCCCCACGAGGCGAGAGGGTCGAGAGCGGCGCTCCTCTACCTTGGATAGTCCGCCGCCTCGGCCAATCGCCGCCGCCCTCCTCCCCCCCACGTGGGACGGAAACCGCCGAGCCATTGGCCCGGCCACTTCCCCGGCATCCAATCCGCGCACCGGGAGGGCGGGGCGAGGGAAGCAATCCAGGCGCTCGAGCTTGGTGGTTGGTGGTAGTTGGTTGTCTCGCGCCGGGAGCCGGAGTGAACTATGAGCAGCGGCGGCGCGGGGGCGGTGGGGGGCCCAGCCACCAAGCTCTGTCTTGTGGACCCGGCCGGGCAGCGGCACGACGAGGCCGAGGGGGCCCAGACGCTGGCCGCCATGACGGGCTGGGGGGCGTCCCGCGAGGCCACCAGGGGGCGTGAGGCGACTGCAGCGGCCGTTAGTGACATCACGGAGGGGCTCCACGGGGCCGCCAGTGGGCGCAAGACGGCTGCGGCCGTTGGTGATGTCACAGAAGGGGGGTGCGAGGCCTCCTCTGAGGGCAGCAGCGCCTCTGAGGGGAGCCTGGAAGCTGTGGCTGCTGTGAGGGGCCTTGAAACCACCGCCATCAGTAGGTGTGGGGGCTTAGAACCTGCAGGGATAATGACGAGGGGCCTGGAGAGAGACGACAGCAGCAAAAAGGGGAGGCTTGACACTGCTTTGATGACGATGAGGGGCCTGGAGACCACCAGCACCGTAGAGGGGGCTCTGGAGAGCCCTGTGATCACATTAGGGAGCATGGGAACTACCAACCCTGTGAAAGGGGTCCAGAAAATCAACAGCAACAGAAAGAGGGGCCTGGAGCGTGCTGGGATAATGCCAGGCCTACGGACCACCACAACCATAGGAGAGAGCCAGGAAGATACCATGACTATGATAAGAGACCTAGAAACTGCTAACACCAACAGAAAGAGAGGCCTGGAGACTGTCAGGACAAAAATGAAGGGCCTGGGCCCTGTCATGACCTTGATGGGGGGCCTAGAAGACACCATGACCATGATCAAGGGCCTGGATTCTGCTGGCCCTGTAAAGGGGGGCCCAGGAACCACCAATGCCTGCAGGAAGAGGGGCCTGGAAACTGCTGTCATGATGATGAGGGGCCTGGAGATGGTCAGTGCCAACAAAAAGGGGAGGCTGGAACCTGCTGTGACCATGGTGGGGGACCTGGAAACTGGCAGCCCTGTAGAGGGGGACCTGGAAACTGTCAACATCAGCAGGGAGAGGGGCCTGG
>NW_005842545.1:504675-508938 GCF_000455745.1 Alligator sinensis
CTGGAAACTGATGTTACTGTGATGGGGGAAATGGGAATGGCAAGCACCAACAAAAAGGGGAGGCTGCAGACCACCATGACTATGGTGGGGGGCCTGGAAGATGCCATGACCACAATAGGGGGCCTTAAACCTGCTAGCCCTGTAACAGGGAGCCTGGAAACTGCTGCTACTGTGCTGGTGGACCTGGGAATGGCCAATGCCAGTAAAAAGGGCCTGGAAGGAAGTGGGGAGCCCAGCGGAAGCCCGGACACAGCAGTTGATTGCCCGGAAGGCCGGAGAAAGAGGAAGGCAGAAGAGGCAGTGATCTCGGTGGAGGAAGAAGAAGAGGATGAGGAGGAGGGTGGGCCTGGGGGGCAGCAAGTTCTGAAGATGGAGCAGTATCTGGATGCACTGGAGGCGGTACAGCTGCAGCTGGAGGAGGTGAATGCCCGCGCTGCCTGTGCCTACCAACAGCTGCGCACCAAGTTTGGGCACCTGCGGCGGCCCCACCTTGAGCACCGCAACCTCATCATCCAGAATATCACTGGCTTCTGGGTCACTGCTGTATCCTGCCTGAGGGCTGGGGGAAAAGGGGGCACTAGGGAGATTAGGTAAGGGGTCGTGTGGGGGCTTGGATTGGGGTGAGGGGAATGCTATATAGAACAGAGCAGTATTAGGGACACCACGGGCTTGGGGGTGTCACAAGATGGGAGAATGGGTTGGGGAGCACCAGGGGTCACCATGGGGACAGGGAGGGGTAAGGAACTCCCTAGGTGTCTGAACTCTGCAGCCTTAACTCTGACCCCCACCCTCAGTTTCTCAACCACCCCCAGCTGTCAGCCCTGATTAACGACCGGGATGAGGATACCCTCAGCTACATGACCAACCTGCAGGTGAGGAAGGAGGTGGCCCAAGTGCTTGGGTTCCTTCCCCTCTGGGGGTGGGAGCAGAGTTTTGGGGACTAGAATAGGGGGTGCTGGAAGCCCAGGTGCCTGGGTTCAATGGCTGCTTAGGGAGTTGGGGGAAGGGGGTTGTGGTAGGTAAGGCCTGGATGTCTAGGGTCTCTCCCCACTGCGGCTTCTAGGAGTGCAGGAGATGATATTCTGCTTTGATAGCCTGGACTCCTGGGTTCACCCCCCTGCAGGTGGAGGACTCCCACACCAAGCCCAGCTGCAAGATCAAGTTCTACTTCAGCAAGAACCCTTACTTCCAGAATGAGGTCATCGTCAAGGAGTTCCAACATGGCTCCTCTGGTAGGGGGTGGAGCCTGTGGGGTGGGGCCTGAGGAGGCAATTACAAGTTGGGGTGGGGCTGAGGGCAGGTAGAAGGCAGGGCTTAGGGCCTAACTTCTGCTTGTCTCTGGTCCTGCCCCCAGGCCGGCTCATGTCCCATGCCACTCCAATCCGCTGGTGGCAGGGCCAAGACCCCCAGCTCCAGGCCCACAAGCTGCGTAACACAGGGTGCAGCTTCTTCCACTGGTTTGGTGACCACAGCTTCCCTGCTGGTGACCGCATTGCTGAGGTGAGCCCTGCCCTAGACCCCACCCCCTGCTGGATTCATTTCCCCCTTCTCTGCTCACACCCCTGCCCCACATCTGTACTTCCCCCAGATCATCAAGGAAGACCTCTGGCCCAACCCGCTCCAGTACTACCTGATGGGTGAGGGTGGGGAACATGGTGATGACAGGTGAGCAAAGGCTTGTGGGCAAAATCTCCCCCATACCTGGTTGGAGCTGGTGCAGCAAAGGATTGTAGGAATTCATGTTCCCTAAGCAGGGGAACAAAGGACTGTGAGTAAAGTCTGACTTAGGAGTTGGGTGCGAAGGACTCTGGGTCAGCATAGCCTTGAATGTTAGGAAGTGAGGATTTGGTCAGTTTGGCATGAGTGGAGAGCAAAGGATTGAGAGTAATCACAGCCTTAGGTTTTGGTGAACAAAGGGTCATAGGTGTTCATGACTTTAGGTGCTGGGGAATCAACTTTTCTGTGCCCTGAGCTAGAGGAAAGGGGGGTTGTAAGTTGGGGGGTGGGGAGCAGGATGGTGAAGCCCTGCCCCTGAGATTACCTCACTTCCTACCCCACCCCCACAGTGAGACAGAAAATGGAGAGGATTGCGTGGTGATCGTGGATGACGATGGCGAGGATGAGGTGCAGGAGATCTTGGATGAAGACGAGGAGGGTGGAGGTCAGCGTGTGCCACACCCCAAAGCCAGCCACAGCACTGTGCCCTGTTTGTACCTAGCCCTGGTGCACCCTGCCTCACAGCCAGCTGAATTGTGGGGCTCCTATTATACCCAATTTCAGCACCCAGAGCTAGCCGCATTGTGGGGTTGTTACATGCAGCCCACATCCCTCCCCAGAACGAGTTGTATTGTGGGAGCCATTTTGTACCCACCCCAGCCAAGCCTGCCACAGAACAGGCAACTGTTGTACCTGGTCTTGGCACACCCCTCCCAAGAGCCAGCCACACTGTGGAAGCCCTGTTATACTCGGCCCACCTCTCTTCCCTGAGCCAGCTGTATTGTGGGGGCACTCTGATCCAGCTGTAGTACATCTCTCTGCAGAGCCAGCTGTGTCATTGGTATTCCAGCCTCTGACAATCTTCCCCAAGCCAGCCACATCATGGGGACACCTTGGGACCAGTTACACCCAGTCTCTGACACTCCTCCCTGGCTGGAGGCAGCTGCATTGTGGCATGACACCCCTCTCCCTCCCCAGGCAGCAGCGTGGAGGAAGTAATGGAGAAGGCTGCAGTGCCAGAGTCTGACAGCCGGGGCATAGAGCTGGAGGATGGATAGTTCTATGCCTTTTCCTGACCTGCCCCCCAAAGCCCCAGCCAGGATTGGACCATCACCATGGAAGCTGCCCCCAGGGACCCAGACTCTGCTACTGATCCCCACCCCTCCATAGGGGGCAGGGAATGCTACATACCAGCATTAGCTGCTCTTAAGTTTCACTGGGACCAAAGGATTGTGGGTAACTACCTGGGCCTGGATGGGGGGGGGGAGGGGCTGGTTGAGCCAAGGGATGGGTTCAACCTGTGGGTAATGAATCCATGAGCAGCTGCAGGAGCAAAGAACTGCAAATCTGTGTTGCTGCCAGGAGCAAGAAATTGTGGGTAAACACCCACAGGTAGGCTCAGACTAAGACATTGTGGGTATGTTCCTAGTGACAACCGTCTTGTATGTTGTCTAACTCCCCTCAGCAAGGTGTTGTGGGTAAGAGCCTGCTGGTGGCCATCTTGGGTCTTTTTTGGCTTCTGGTCTTGAGGGGAGGCATGTTGGGTGTGGGACACAGAGCCTCCCTCACTGCACCTTGGGGTCAGTGGCCCCTGATGGGGGTGGGGGATAGGGACCCCATATAGCCTTGCCCCCATCCCTGCTGGTCTATGCAATGCTCCTGAGGAGGGGGGTATCTTCGGCTGTTGGTAGGAGTTGCGGATTCCTACAGCCACACTTAATACAGTGACATTTGGAACTGCCTACCTCTTTCCTTGCCCTACCAAGCAGATCCAGGCATCTGGGCTGCCCCACCAGCCCCTGCAGCCTCCAACTGTATAGAACTCAGGTGTCCAGGTTCCCAACCCACCTAGACCTAGTGGGGATGGGGATGACTTTCTAGAGCCCTACTATCCCAGCATGCAATGCAGTTTCTAGCCTCATCTTGGGGGAGGGAAGGGCCTGATCTCTGGTTAGGTACGGAATCCCTAGCATCACACAGAACTCAGAGGTCTGGGACCCATACACTATGCAGGGAGGGCGCAAGCAGTAGGACAATGCAGCCAGCTCTGGTGTGTGAACAACTAAGCAGAACACTGTATAGCCTGGCACAGTGATGCAAGGGGGGTGGCAGCTGAAGAAGAGCTATATGCAGGGGGGAGGAACACTGGCCAAGTATACAGCTGCAGGGGGAGAGCACATCCAACAACACTGTAGTGCAGCCTGCTCTAGAGTGGAACACCAGGGGATGGCCGAGTAGAACCACCTGGAGCAGCCTCACCTGGAGGCATGTTGCAGCCAGCTCTGGGATGGAGTACTAGGCAATGGCTGAATATCACCCTGACACCCCCAGACCTGGGTGGTTTAGCTTCCAAAGTTTAATAATAATAATAATAATAAAAAAAATCATAATACAATAAAATAATATGCCCCACCCCCTGACCTGGCCCCACCCCCCACCCCCTAAAGAGAAAACACTAGAAAGAGATGAGGACAGGTTAGTGTCAGCGCCAGGCTAGGGGGCACTCCCTATGGAGCACCCCCCCCCCCCCCCCCCCCGGGGTGCACA
>NW_005842545.1:509348-510318 GCF_000455745.1 Alligator sinensis
GAGCACAGTAGTCCTGGTTCCCCCCTACAGTCCAAATACAAAAGAGGGAAATCCAACAAGATAATTACAGCAGAGTCCAGCACCTGGCATGGTCGGGGGTGGGGCTGGCAGGCAGGGGGGGGGCAGCCCTTCCCCCCCCCCCCCCCCCCGCCTGGTAGCCTTTTGGGGGGGGTTCCTCACCCATGGCCAGGCAGCCTTTAAATATGGTCCGGGGGGCGCACCGGGCGTCACAACTGCAGGTAGAAAGGGGGTGCAGTCAGTGATCAGAGGCTCTGGGGGACCCCATCACTCCCTACCAACCTTCCATGCAGCAGGGGCCCCTCACAAATCCCCCAGTACACCTCCAGGGGACACCATAACTCCCAGCCTCCACCCACAATAATTGGAGACCTGCCAGTGCCCCCTTGTGGCCAGGACATCCCCACACTTGCCATCCCCCCAGCACAGCCAGAGGAACACAACCCCCCCACTTCACCCCCAAGTGTACACTGTGACCTGCCCTGCTCACCCCAGGGGGCTGGTGGTGGGTGTTGGGGTCCAGGGGGGGTGGGGGGCTGTCCTCAGGGGGCCCCGCCTCAGCCCCCCTGCTCCTCTTTGGCTCTAGCTCCTCCTGGGATGGGGGCGCTGGGTCCGTGCGCTCAGGCCTGCGCTTCCGGCGCCGCTCAGGGCCCCGAGCCCGCGCCCCCTGACGCTCTGCCGCCTCCAGCTGGAAGCAGAGAGGGGGGTCAGAAAGACCCTGGGGACCCCCATGCCCCTGCCCAGCCCCCACCCCCAAAGTGAGAGGGGAGGGGGCAGAGATGGGGGTGAGAGGAACACCTAGGCCCCTATACAGCCTGCGCCCCCACAGCTGGGGGCAGGGAGGAGTGGAGCCCAGGTATTTCCTATACACCCCCCACCCCAGCTGGGAGAGGCGCATCAGAAATGAGGGAACCCCCCCTCCCCCATAGCTCCCTCCCCACCCCCAGAGACC